>NC_060180.1:8875544-9175544 GCF_021184085.1 Oncorhynchus gorbuscha | reverse complement strand
TTTGGCTCAGAAGTATTATGGCTGGATACTACATTTTAATGCAACAAGTAAGGTGTTGGTCCTATTTTTCATGAACTAAAAAAAAAGATCCCAAAAATGTTTCACGCACAAAAAGCTTATTTTCTCAAATTTTGTGCACAAATTTGCTTACATCCTTGTTGGTGAGCATTTCTCATTTTCCAAGAGAATCCATCCACCTGATAGGTGTGAAATGTCAAGATGTCAATGTGAACAGAGCGCCCCATGGTGGTGGTGAGGTTATGGTATGAACAGGTATAAGCTACGGAAAATGAACATAATAGCATTTTATCGATGGCAATTTGAATGCACAGAGATGCACGAGATCCTGAGGCCCATTGTCGTATCATTCATCCGATGCAGTCACCTCATGTTTCAGCATGATGATGCACAGCCCCATATCACAAGGATCTGTACACAATTCCTCCAAGGGGAAAATGACCCAGTTCTTCCATGGCCTGCATACTCAGACATCCTTCTCACCCAATGCCTTTAAAGTGAATCGGGTCACATTGTAGTTCTTAACATGGACATATTGTGAGTTTGTTGCCATATAGCCAATTGTCTAAGGTGACCATCATTATTGTTATTTTTTGATCAGGTTTGGGATGCTCTGGGTCTACGTGTACAACTGATGGGAACTGGAACACACAATATCCAACCACTTCACACAGCTATTGAAGGGGAGTGGGACAACATTCCACAGGCCACAATCAACTCTATATAAAGGAGATGTGTCGAGCTACATGAGGCAAATGGTGGTCACAACAGATAGACTTGTTTTCTGATCCACGCTCCAACCTTTTCTTGGGATCTGTGACCAACTGATTCCTAGTCATTTGAAATCCATAGATTAGGGCCTAAGCAATTTATAAATTGACTGATTTCCTTGTATCTACTATAACTCTTAAAATCTTTGAAATTGTTGCATTTATATTTGTCCAGTATAAAATCCTAAACCTGCTTCATAAAAGTAGCTCAGTCCCACCACATCCTCCCACCATCAAATCTAGATGTGGGATGTATACGCACGTAGGGCAGTAGATAGAGCTACAGGTCTAAAATATATATTTTTTTAGCCTGTGGTGGTGGAGGGTGAAAACCTCACAAAAAGGAGAGGCTAGAGGAGACGAGATTGCAATAAAGTTGTGTCCTCTCAATACCAGTCTATTGCGGACCTTCAACACATTGTACCTCAGCATGTCCATCCATCCATCTAGCTCTCGGGTCATTCCATTACAGACTACACTGACAAGTCTGAGGATGTATTCATTATCCATGACAGTGCACTGCACACAGACACTGATGGTACAGACACGCAGAGACCTCGTACACAAAAACAAACTGAAACATTACATCCTTTAAAAATCAGGGTTAAGCCTTACAAACTGCTGGCTAATTGGGATTAATGTAATAATTTCCCTCTGAGCACAGGCTCAAAATGAGGACATCAGGGGTGAAATAGACTGATTTGCAGGCTGGCACATCAATAGCAGAGGTCAACATTGTGTCAATATAAGCCTGGAATGTAGAAATCTGGCATGGAATGCTCTTAAAACCTGGGGGGAATGTAAATAGATGATTGCCTCATTAGACTGATTAGCATTTTGTAATGGTTTACATTGACCCCAATGCTATTTAAGAAAAACTGCATGTGTGGCCAAACAGATCTGTCATCTTAAAGTCATTGTTAACAGCTTATGCATAGTATAATTTTATTTCAACTCACCGTCTTCGTGGCTACAACAGCCTTCCAGCCGCAATGAGTCAATACTTTTTATTAGTTATTGCTATGCATAAGCCATAAACAATGAAGGCTTTGAAATGTTGTCACTGCACGAGTGACTTGATTACTTTCAATTATTTTGATTTGTCCTTCTCCCTCATGCGCAATGTTTTTATCCAGCACTTTATAATACTTGTGTTTAGTTTCCTCTCGCTCTCTCTAGTCTCCTAAATAGAAACATTTCAGTGACTGTATTGAAAAGGGCCTTTATCAAGATCGTACTAAAGATCTCCATGGATACCAAACAGCAAGAGCCTTTGCTGCAAACTGAAATGGCACTGTTCCTTCTCGGCCTACTCCACAAGGCTGCCAAGCATAACAAGCAAGTCCGAAACATGACCATTTACTTGATCAAGAGAAAACACAACCATGAGTTCACAGGAATAGAAAACCATTGAAGGGTTAAAAATAAAACATTTCAGTCAAAGGGTTTTTGTCAAATATGCAAAAAAAAAAACAGCAGCTGTGTAGTTTTATACTAGATTACCTACATTCACTATAAATGTGTAAATATCGTATTGCTACAGCTTGAACCTGTGAAAACAAGAGTTCTATACCATGAAGAGGTCGTGTTTGCTGTTTCCGGAATGTCGCCAGTTGCTTTTTTCTGTTGAACCCAATAGAGGCTCTGACACCTCGCTCACTGCAACCTCTTGCATCATCCACAGAGTCAACTTCACTTAAACTTCAGTATTCCAGATGGTCTACAAAAGCCAGGCACAGGATCGTATTCAGCACCCACACAACCTGCACTTTGCCTTGGCATACATTATTCCCTACCCTGAGGGACACAGCTGGACGGATCATTCACTACGCCCACATGCAAATCGGCACTGTACACGCAATTTGACTTTAGGTTATCACAGCTCTACTTACTCACGTGGATACATGTCGCATTTTCATATTCACGCACATAGGATTGAGTTGTTGGGTTATTTAATCATTCTCCCCCATTCATAGGGGAGACACCACGTGTGAAAATTAATATTTAGAAAGAAGCTTAAGCAAATAAATTCATAAGCACATCTCCCACACATTTTTTTAAAATGGTACACTCCAAGCTGTGGATCATACAACCAATTAAGCCTCACTCCCTGGCTCTACATAGTTAGTACAGTAAAACACTGACTATGATGGGTATTTGTGGGATGTGGGAAATGTGTGCAATTCGCTCTGGCACAATCTGGTCAAACGAGATTTCCCTATTCATTGTGTACAGAGCTTTTCAGAAGGATACAGTGTGTGGTTATACTGTAGCTACAGCATCTGGGCCATGTTGAACGGCCGGTGAGTTTCAGTCCATGTTGCTTGGATAAAGACCGTCCCCATCGACCAAGGTACACAAACACTTTGAAGTGACAGTCTCTGGAACAGAGTTTCAATATTCTTAGCGCAGCGTGCTATCCCTTCACTTCATGGTGTAAGAAACAGGGAATTGCTCAAGTAATTCATGTGGACACATCATTCAGACTTGAGGCCAGAAAGACTGTGGCAGAGGCCAAATCCTCGACTACTCCATCCAAGCTATAAGCCACGCCTGTACTCTTAAGGTGACGCCTACACCAGTGCCCAGATAAGGGAGGCTAACTTCAGGACATTACCTATTCTGGTAAAGTTCCAGGATCCACTGTGGAATGCCTAGTTGAATTATTTAAAATCTATCCAGACCATAAACAGGCATCCTTTGATAATAATGTACACCACATAAGGACAGGTCAAACTAGTGACCTTATGGCCACAATACCATCTGGGATATAGGACTATATTAATAAGGAGAAATACACCAGACCGTGATGAGAACACCACACGGAGATCACTAAAAGATCAAACATTGGTTACAAGATCTTTGTGGTTTTCCCTGTCAACATTCCAGCCTGGTTATTAGGTTATCCAAGAAATTGACAGCTAATTAAGTGGTTGTAACATTGTTGTTTGTGTGTGATAAAGTTAATACATGCCTGTTTTTATCAGAGGCTTCTGTAGGCACAATAACAGAGGAATTCACCAAGGAATAACAGTCACTTATAGATACTGTAGCTATAAGCAAGATGGAGATTAGAAAATAACATTATCTAAACATGTTCACATAGCATGTTAATGTTATATACAGTTTACATAAGAAAACCTGACAGCAGAGCAATGTGGAAACATTTACGAGCCAATAAACATGTCAAACTATGAACTCAGAGGACACTCATCCTCACGATTCTTAACAGGCATCACAGCCACTAAGAGTGATTAGGAATTCTGAACAGGCACTTGTCGAGTTGCCCAGGCCAGTTCTTCAGTGACCTAGCATGGCTCTCCATGGTGATTATTCACTCTCCACAGCTCCTATGGTGCTGGCATCAGGGCCAGATAACAACCTCCCTTTGTAGCCCCGCAGAGATAAACCACAGCCCGGCTGGAATCAAGTCAGCCATTCACTGGCTTCCGGACTGCAATGTCATGTGTCTCGTAAAAGAATGTCACAGACACAACGCAGTGACTGTCCCAGCCAGAGAGGAGGAGGGCGAGGGGTGTGCCTTTGGAAACTAAGAGGTAATCCTAAATACATGCAACAGTCAATAAGAGGAAGTGCACTCCTCTCAATAGTTCCAGGGACCAATCATTGAGAGTGCATTGTGCAGTATTTTCAGTCTGAAGATGACATTGACCAGACAAACTCTGCTGCAGTATTTTCAGTCTGAAGATGACATTGACCAGACGAACTCTGCTGCAGTATTTTCAGTCTGAAGATGCCATTGACCAGACGAACTCTGCTGCAGTATTTTCAGTCTGAAGATGCCATTGACCAGACGAACTCTGCTGCAGTATTTTCAGTCTGAAGATGCCATTGACCAGACGAACTCTGCTGCAGTATTTTCAGTCTGAAGATGCCATTGACCAGACGAACTCTGCTGCAGTATTTTCAGTCTGAAGATGCCATTGACCAGACGAACTCTGCTGCAGTATTCGCCGGCGGTAACAAACTAAATCTAGCCTTTCTACAATGTTATCAAACTGCACAACCCAGTCCTCATGAAATACCTTCAGTCATTCCCTCTGATAGTAAACGGAGACAGTTTCCCACTCACCTCCCTCCACCACTCTTCATATGAGGATTCCAACAGAGTGCAATGATGGCCACAGTGGGACCAGTGGAATGGAGGGAGTCGCACATCATCACCTCATTAGACCGAGGGCCTCGAGGAGCTTACAGAGCCGTGTCTAATGATTTAGTGGTGGATGGGATGCGTGTTGAAGCTGTGATAAACCTACTCAAGGGAGTTTTCTGGCATGCCAAATATGAAGAGTGGGTCTGCGTTTTCAAATGGCTGGGTATGTGCATACGTACGTACTTCAAAGGCTGGTGCCCAGATTATGTCTTCGGTCTGCCTGCCAAATTGACACTCAGCCCAGAGAAGCCTCTTAACAAACAACGGCTCCGGTCTTACTGATGTAAGCGGAAGGGAGATTGCCTGGCGACGGCTCAGCCAATCACATGAACCCAAAGTGTTTTAACATTAATAAAATACACTGTTCAATGCGAATCAGATGAGCGCACAGAGATTATTCAGTTGTGCCGGTCTCCATCACGTTCATGCATGCTCAGTTCAGATGGCCTCCACTGAGCAGTCGAGGCCAACAGCACTACAGTAGTCTCCTGGTAAATACACTCCTGCTGTGAGGATGAATTATGAAGGAAGGCCTGAGTGTGTTGTGTGGGTGGGGTTGTGTATCTCTCGAGGAAAGCCCATCTGACCTTCCTTCCCCCCATTTGTTCAGAGGAATACATGTCAGTCACATCCTCCAGCCATCATAGTGTTGGCCTTGCGCATCATGAACGAGGGGTGCCGGCTGTCAGAATTCTGCCATATACTCACAACTTTACTTAGCCTATCCAGTCACCACTCGCAGGGCTTCACTGTGGAGGTATTCTCACCAGTATAATATAAAGGGACCATCATTATGCTTATAATGCAAGAGCCAAAGTATCATAGATGCCAGTCACTTTAATGTCACAGAGCCAGTTAAATCAAAGTGGCTGTGATGGGCTAAGTAAGGTTGAGAGAGTATATGGCTGAATTCTGATTGACATCTGACACCCCTTCATGATACGCAAGTCCAACACTATGGTGGTGGACTCAAAAGCAATTTGCCTACCAATGGTGGTATATAGCAAGTGCTGCGTTCTAGGCATTGTGAGTTGCTGTGCTGCATTCTAGGCATTGTGAGTTGCTGAGAAGATGTTATGTAACGGTCCTCCATTTCCCATGACTGCTGCAGCTCCTTAGACTCCCCTCCCTGTCAGCGCCAACACAGCCCATAAAACAGACATCTCACTGAACTGCATTCCATTATACACAGACAGACTTGGAGAAAGGACAGGATCCATGGCACCGAGACTAAACACATTGGCAAGAACACCAACAGGGCAGGCAAACAAGCTACGATGGTTGCACTGACCGGCAACAAAATACAAATGAACGCCCCACTACAATCTAAATGAAACGTCTACACAAACCCACAGCGACAGGAACACTAGCAACTATAAAAGCAGTCAATGATATAGGCTAGGCTTAAATGGAGGCTTGTGGCAATATATATGCATCATGTAAGGTCAAAGGTTACAGGCTATATCATCCATCTGTATTGTGGAGCACGTCGCAAACGCTTCAGATTCCTTTGCAAGACTATTCTCCTGAAACTACAACGTGCCTGTATGAATGGAACTTTGACAGGAGAAAAAGGGGATTATAAATCTATCCGGGTCAGCTCACTGCAAGATGTGATGGTTTAACCTTGCAAAACACTTCAATATCTGGGTCTCTAAACATTGAGAAAGTGAGAAGTTCTATGTGGCCTGTATTTGTATAACTGTAAAGCACATTAGTGAGCTATATAGCAATGTTAGTGTCAGGCAGTTAGAAACAGCCATGCATTTTAAATTCCCAGGCCCTTTTTTCCCCACTATTAGTTCCATAAACACTGCTCAACCTGAAGAGAAGGCCAACAAAGGACTCTCCATATAGGCAGAAACACATAGGCCAGTGGACTTACTAAGTACAGCAGTATCACGCCAATATTTTCCAAACCATATCAGCCATTTACAGTACCATTAGCCAAGCGGCATTTTGGTACCTTGTGCGAGTATGCAATAGGGCAGCAATAGTTTACACATTTAAAGAGATCTTAAATTGAAACGTTGCAAATATATTGAAAGCCGAACACTGTATCCCTAGCCAGGGCACAGGCAGAAATGGTGCATTTTGCAGGCACACTATGGTCTGGATAACATTACTCTCCCTCCCACTCTACTCAGAGTACAAACACTCAAACGCTCCCTCCCACAGATTTCCTACACTTGCGCAACTCCGCCAGCCCTGCTGCCAAAAGGCTCTCTTCTCCCTCAGACCCAAAAACAGCCACTCCTCTCCATGCACAGATGGGGGGAGCGGGGGACAGGGACGGGGGAGGAGGCTAAGGGAGAGAAGGCTGGGGTGGGAGGCCAGCGGCAGGCCACAGGCTTTGGGGATCGGGGGACTTTAAACCTAGAGCATAAGTAATAGTTCTAGACAGTTTTGAGCTGTGCTTAGAGGGCAAAGTCATTAGCAAGTCATGTCCACAGGCGCAGGGGGCAGTGTGGCAGCTGAGAGGATAGAGGATGGGTAGACGAACAGAGAATTACCAAGCAAACATATGATAACCATACCAAAATGGTTATGGTAGGAGTTAGGGACGTCCCATGATCCGGATAGCACTAGCCTTTAAAACTCCACTTTAGGAGTCTGTTTGAGGTGAAGAAGAAGTTTCTCATCTCACGAGAGAGACAGGGATGCTCGACCACCACTCCAGCCTACACATCCATCACCTCAACACTACCACTCCAGCCTACACATCCATCACCTCAACACTACCACTCCAGCCTACACATCCATCACCTCAACACTACCACTCCAGCCTACACATCCATCACCTCAACACTACCACTCCAGCCTACACATCCATCACCTCAACACTACCACTTGTTGGATTTTTGTTGGATCTCGGCCACTTTCCTGTCACGCCTGGTATGCCATTAACCCAGGTTCTACAAATTAGAGGATAATCCCCTTAACAGACAAGCCACGTGGTACTGTAAATAAACCAGGCATTAAGTGACCATACGTCTTCCAGTTGGCTTCTGGTCCACATCAGGCAAGATGAACAGCTGGGTAACAGACTCTGCCAACTGCACTGTGGATATTTCATTTCAGAGGAGCGCTTCTCTGTACTGAATAATAAAAGGCCTGTTTAAAGAAGCTGATGCCAAATATGTTTTATTGATGAACTAGGTTACATCAACCACAAATCAATTAGTTCTTCATCTGATCAAAGAAAGGAAATATTCTACAGCAGTTCCCTGGTCAAAAAAAAAAACTAAAAGCCATTAAGGCCGGGACAAAATCCCTAATGAATGATATCTGACATGACCAAGATGACCCTGACAACCCTCCAGCTAGCTGATGTAGACAAATCTAGCCGAGGTTTTCCAGATATACACATTCACACAAATCTGAGAGAGAATTAGTCCTCAAAATAATTAATTTCCTAGCACAAGAATAGACCTTGACATTGATAGTGTCACAAAACAGATGGCCCAATTGACAGCACAGACGCTTCAACTGTGAACAACAAATTTCACAAGGCTGTGTAGCATAGCCCGAATTAAGCTCATGTCGCTCATGGGATTGGAATGAAAAAATAAAAAATAAAAGTACTTTGGGAGAGAATAAGGCCCATAGTCTGTGGGTGAGGCCCTTCAGTCCAGTCAGAATGGCGACTACGAACAAATAGCATGATGTCACAGATGTACAAAAGTATCAAGTTTATACAGCTAAAACTACACTGATATCATCAAGCCTTACTAACAAACAAGCAGCCAGACAAAACTAACAGTTGATGGTACTAGGGACAGGCGGAACATACGTCAGCTAATCTATTATTAATTTTAAAAAGCATCCAGACCATTCAGCCAGTACAGGCCCAGAGGACTGGAGCCCTGCCCAGCATTTTATGGCCACCATGTCACCATGGAAACTCAATCTGCTCTTTGGGAGTCCTTAAGGACCAGCCCCGCCAACCCCAAAGTGGGGCGGACATTTTGTGGTTAGTGGGAGTAAGGGCCAGTGATGGTACATTTAAAATGGAGGACTTACGATGGGGCTGTCTTGTTTTGAATATCCTCTTTCAGCTCCTCTTTCTTGATTAACCACAAGCACACAGCAAGAGGACGTCCACAAAGTAAATAAATAATGAACCCTCATTAGCAAAATAAACTTCACACCTTCAATCTGGGCTCTGAAAGCACACAGGAGAGTGCATTGCATAAGGGGCTGCAGAACGTGGAAAGTGACAGGAAGCTCCTAACGATCATTTGAAATGTGTTTGGGATGCTGCTTCATCTGGCTAAACTTAGGCAGAACAGGGCACCCCGCTGACCGATAATGGTGCTGAGACCGGTTGGGACAGGAGCAAGGGAAAGGACTTTGTTGTGGTGAAGGTAAATGGTCTGTCCAAACCCTCTGGTAAAATCACAAACTGTCAGCAATTCAAGCCTTGCAAACCACCGTACTTAACCATGGCAAAGTGACTGGGAAATGGCAGAATACAAACAGTGTAGTTATTTCCTCTGTAAGGCAATCAAACAGGCAAAAACGTCAGTAGAGACAAAAATGGAGTCGCAATTCAATGGCTCAGACACGAGGCGTATGTGGCAGGGTCTACAGACAATCACAGAATACAAAGGGAAAACCAGCCACGTCATGGACACCGACATCTTGCTACCGGACAAGTTTAAACACCTTCGTCCGTTTTGAGGAGTGTCACTGACGTGGCCCACTACTAAGGACTGTGGGCTCTCAGACATTTAAGCGTGTTAACCCCTTTCAAGGCTGCCGGCCCAGACGGCATCCCTAGCCGCTTCCTCAAAGTTGGGTGAAATTTGGCCCATTCCTCCTGACAGAGCTGGTGTAACTGAGTCAGGTTTGTAGGCCTCCTTGCTCGTGCACGCTTTTTCAGTTCTGCCCACAAATTGTCTATAGGATTGAGATCAGGGCTTTGTGATGGCCACTCCAATACCTTGACTTTGTTGTCCTTAAGCCATTTTGGAAGTATGCTTGGGGTCATTGTCCATTTGGAAGACCCATTTGCGACCAAGATTTAACTTCCTGACTGTCTTGAGATGTTGCTTCAATATATCCACATAATGTTCCATCCTCATGATGCCATCTATTTTGTGAAGTGCACCAGTCCCTCCTCCAGAAAAGCACACCAACATGATGCTGCCACCCCTGTGCTTCACAGTTGGGATGGTGTTCAGCTTGCAAGCATCCCCCTTTTTACTCCAAACATAACGATGGTAATTATGGCCAAGTAGTTGTCTCAGACCAGAAGAGGACATTTCTCCAAAAAGTACGATCTTTGTCCCCATGTGCAGTGGCAAACCGTAGTCTGGCTTTTTTAATGGCGGTTTTGGAGCAGTGGCTTCCTCCTTGCTGAGCGGCCTTTCAGGTTGTCGATATAGATACTTTTGTACCCGTTTCCTCCAGCATCTTCACAAGGTCCTTTGCTGTTCTGGGATTGATTTGCACTTCTCACCAAAGTACGTTCATCTCTAGGAGACAGAACACGTCTCCTTCCTGTGCGGTATGATGGCTGCGTGGTCCCATGGTCTTCATACTTACGTACTACTGTTTGTACAGATGAACGTGGTACCTTGCTCCCAAGGATGAACCAGACTTGTGGAGGTCTACAATTTTTTTTTAGGTCCTGGCTGATTTCTTTGGATTTCCCCATGATGTCAAGCAAAGAGGCACTGCATTTGAAGGTAAGTCTTGAAATACATCCACAGGTACATCTCCAATTAACTCAAATGATGTCATTTACATTAAAGTCATTTAGCAGACGCTCTTATCCAGAGCGACTTACAAATTGGTGCATTCACCTTATGACATCCGGCAGTACAGTACAATTAGCCTAACAGAAGCTTCCATAGCCATGACATCATTTTCTGGAATTTTACAAGCTGTTTGAAGGCACAGTCAACTTAGTGTATGTACTGACCAACAGGAATTGTGATAATGAAATAATGTTTGTAAACAATTGTTGGAAAATATACTTAGGACATCTACTTTGTGCATGACAGAGTTGCCAAAACTATAGTTTGTTAACAAGAAATGTGTGGAGTGGTTGAAAAACTGGTTTTAATGACGCCAACCTAAGTGTACGTAAACTTCCGACTTCAACTGTACATATTACTGAAGTGGCCAGGGATTTCAAGTCTGGAACAATAGTCACTTTAAAAATGTTTGCATATTTTTGCTTGACTCATTTCATTTGTATATACTGTATTCTATTCCACACAGACATTGCTCATCCTAAAATATTACATTCTTTTCATTTTAGGTTGTGTGCATTGTTAGATATTACTGCACTGTTGGAGCTAGAAACAAGCATTTCGCTACACCTGCAATAATATCAGCTAAACATGTGTATGTGACAAATAAAATTTGATTTAACACTAGAAAGGACAGTTATATCTAGTTTTACGACACACTGAAATAACACTCTTGGAAACGGGATTCTTCACATTTCTCACCACTTCAGTCTGCAAGTGAAGGGTGCAAATTGCCATTACTCTGAGATGGACAGGGTGCACTTGCGACAAGTGGGTTCAAAAGGACCCTTCAGAGCTCAAGATCTCTCCCGCTCTTCGAATGAGGAATGGTAACGCGGCTAACTTCAAGCAATGTAAGCGGATACGCATGCATCAATTCAAACTTTGGCCAAGACTTCCTAAACATAAGTCAACATATAGCAGGACAACTGTTAATTACATGGGGGCTTGCAAGTCAAGGCTGACAAATGAGCACATGAAAGAACTCTACTTGTGATTCCACATCTTCTGGTTTCTTATGAGCAGTAATAACGCTCACCCACTGTCCCCATGAACTAGAATTCCTCCTTTTAGGGAAAACAATATTAACCTACAGTGCTGGACTTCAGCGTTTGACTGGTCACTGGGGGGGTGTTTTAGATTAGACCTCGTTTTAAACACTCAGCTGCATCTATTAAGCAGGGTTGATTACATTCTCTTGGCTCATCTCAGACATATGCACTGCAGATAGCACAGGTTGTTCCCATCTCTGCTCAGGGTGGGACAGTATTGGTGAGGAGCCAAGGAGAGGGGAGTAGGGCCCACATCCCATGATTGATTACCTGCTTAGTGTGGCTTTAAGAACATTCAGCATCTGTATCAGCAGAGAACAATGTTGAACTGTCATCACTAATCCATTTACTAAAATCTGTACTGCCAACCCACAGAAACTGTTCACTCACTCCATTTCTACCATCCTGAAGGCTGTTTGTAGCCATCCATTTGTAAGATATTTACGTTGTGTTCAAATCTAGGCTGTTATTGTTCAGGAGGTACAGGAATACTGCAGGGTACTGAATATTTCATACAGAAATGCATTCCAATGATTGTATGAAGCCGATGGAAAATTGTTCCAGGAAAAACAAAATTAGCTTTTTTTCAGTAATCAATAATGCTGAATAAGCCATCTAACACACAGGAATATAAAAACATCAATTATCAAATGTGCTTAGTATATGGGTACTATATAAAATACAGATTTTGGCAGCACCAATGGGAGCCAACACATTCTAAAAAACCGACTGCACACGCCAACAGTACAAAACATTGAGAACACCGTCCTTAGAACAGCCTCAATTCATCAGGGCATGGACTCTACAAGTTGTCGAAAGCGTTCCCCAGGGATGCTGGTCCATGTTGACTCCAAACGCTTCCCACGGTTGCATCAAGTTGGCTGGATGTCCTTTGAGTGGTGGCAGAAAAAGTACCCAATTGTCATACTTGAGTAAAGATACTCAGTAAATACCAATTGAGTAAAAGTCAAAGTATACTCAAGTCCCACAAGTAAATATACTCAAGTGCCACAAATAAACGTAACTGCTAAAATATACTTAAGTATCAACATTTTTAAAAATCCTTATATTAAGCAAATAATTTTCTTGGAGAGCCAGGAGCACACAGACATTTACAAACAAAGCATGTTTAGTGAGTCGGCCAGATTCGAGGCAGTAGGGATGTTCTTGTAATAATTGCATGAATTTGACACTGACCTGCTAAGCATTCAACTTTTGGTTGTCAGGGATATTGTATGGAGTAAAAAGTACATTATTTTCTTTAGGAATGTAGTGAAGTAAAAGTTGTACAAATATTTTTTTAAATGGTAAAGTACCTATATCACCCAAAAGCAAATTAAGTCGTACTTTAAAGTATTTTTACAGCACTGAGTGGTGGACCATTAGATACAACTGTTGAGCATGAAAAATCCAGCAGTGTTGCAGTTGACACAAACCGCTACACTTGGCACCTACTACTATACAGCCTATACAAAAGGCACATCAGTCTATTGCCATGCCCATTTACCCTTTGAATGGCGCACACACAAGCCATGTCTCAACGCTTAAATCCTTCTTTAACCTGGCTCCCATTCATCTACACTGGTTTAAGTGGATTTAACAATTGATATCAGTAAGAAATCATAGCTTTCACATTGATTCACCTAGTCAGTCTGTCATGGAAAGAGGTGTGCTTAATGTTTTGTACAGCCAGTGCAAATCCACAGATTACCTGCAGCACATCTCCAATACACATCTCCCACCATCTGAAGGCCAGCACGAAGGACAGAACAGGAAGAACACATGCCTGCACACCACCCTCCCTCCAGTATGTGTTGCAACTCCTCCATACCTCTGGGAGGGCCAGAGATGAGCACGCGCACGCAGACTCCTGCATCCTCAGTGCGTTCTGTCAGTGCAGCCCTATGCCGATCGACCGGCAGAATGCCCCGGCCAGATTAGAGCCTTCATGAATCATTGCTCACCTTGGATGATTCCCAGGCCATCTCGGACCATAGTGCTGCTCCTCCCCAAGAGCATTGTGGGATGTCATACTAATCTATTTAGATTATATACGCAAGTCTCTGCACATACTCACGTCGCTCTGATTTTAGAGCAGAGCTGCACGAGAGCTCAGCTAGGTCATCCGTAGGTCAGTCACTTGTTTTGGCAGGGTAATGGTTAGCACAGCACGCTAGCTTCTGGAGTACAAGATTCCGTTGTTGACGTGAGATTGACTCTCGCCTTGGGCAGATGAGGAGCGACTCCCATCACGTAGATACCGTGTATCAATAAGGACAGGAGTTGTTCCTGACCATGTGGCCTGGTGATGAAATTGGATGTCCCCAATTCTTGTTCCTCTTAGTTCTGATGTCAGACACCAATCTCCTGCTGCTGGGTGACATTATTGGCAGGTCAGAAGAGCAAACGATCCCCTCTCCACTGGGGAATCAATTATGGGTTGAGACTGAGCCACGGGGCTGAATTATGTGTTCAAGGACAGGCTCCCAGGGCCTTGCCTGTGGACCCCACTATTCCCAGCATGCCATGTGTGGGACAGTGTGTATTTAAGGAAAAATAATACTCCAGAGCAATCTCCTGAATACCTCCTCAGCACAGCTCAACCGCCCCAGCCTTAGTAAAAATGAAACTCCCACAAGAGTGTATTTTAAGCAGAGACGGACAGCTACTGACAAGGCTCACAATCACCCCCCCCCCCCCACACACACACACACACACACACACACACAAGCAAACGTCAAATGAAGGAGAATCTGGACGCAGCACTGTAGTAGGATATTATTTTGGAAGAGCTTGTGCCATTATGCTGGTTAACATATGCAGTTATTCCAGGGACCTCTAGTTCTAAGGATGGAGAGACAAGCTTTACAGGATCCAGACAGCCTGCATGTTGAGGCTGTCATTATAACAATAATATTACTGAATGGATTCTGTGATCCTGAGGGTGATACTGGCAAGACATCACAGCCCACAGAATCAGAATGACAGACAGAAGTAGACGTACGCACAGTGAAAGCAGAGTTAAGAGTCTCGTCATGTCTAATCCTGGTTTCACACAGACTATCGTTATGAACTCATGTCACCTGTTTGAAATGACTTCTACCAGTGAGGTCTGCACTGGGTTTAAATTGACACAGTTCTATCTCATGGGCTCAAAAATGTATATTGGTGCTTAATTTTCCTTTCCTTATACTGACATTATGTGGGGGTGTTTGCAGAATGATTCTTCAGAGAGAACAGATAAACATTGTATCTCTCCTTGGCTAGTGTTTCACACCCACTCTATAACATTATCACTGAGCTGCCACATCTGCAGAACTTCATGAATTTGAATTGCGAGCATCCAACACTTTGTGCATAGAACATCCCATGCTCACAGACTGTGTGTAGGGTTACAGCTAATGTTGTAAGTAGCCTTTGGCTACATGCAAATCAAATTAAAGTAATCCCAGAGAAGGTCATGTCGCAAACTCCCCTGCTCAAGTTTCCCCCATTAACAAAATGCAGAACTGAAAAGCCCCCAAAAAGTCAAAGGACATTCTCAGACACACACATTGCCAATGCCTTGGATTTCATACATATACTCAATAAAAGTAAACATGTAAAGCTGAAATAAAAGACACCAGAAACACAAGAAGCTTATTTCTCTCAAATGCTGTGTACAAATTTGATTACATCCCTGTTAGTGAGCATTTTTCCTTTGCCAAGATAATCCATCCACCAGACAGGTGTGGCATATCAAGAAGATGATTAAAAAGCATGTTCAACACAGGTGCACATTATGCTGGGACAATAAAAGACCTCTAAAATGTGCAGTTGTCACAATACAATGCCACAGATCTCAAGTTGAGGGAGCGTGCAATTGGCATGCTGACTGCAGGAATGTCCAACAGAGCTGTTGCCAGAGAATTTAATGTTAATGTCTCTACTATAAGCCGCCTCCAACGTAATTTTAGAGAATTTGGCAGTACGTCCAACCGGCCTCACAACCGGAGACCATGTGTAACCATGCCAGCCAAGGACCTCCACATCCGGCTTCTTCAGGATTGACGCCAGCCAAGGACCTTCAGAGGGAGTGTGGGGGTGTTGAGGAGTATTTCTGTCTGTAATAAAGCCCTTTAAAACTCATTCTGATTGGCTGGGCCTGGCTCCCAAATGAGTGGGCCTACACCCTCCCAGGCCCACTCATGGCTGCTCCCCTGCCCAGTAATGTGAAATCTACAGATTAGGGCCCAATTCATTTATTTCAATAGCCTGACTTCCTTCTATGAACTAAGTCAGTAAAATGTTTGAAATAGTTGCATGTTGCGTTCATACCGCTGATCATAAGTCCATAGCTCCTAGGCCTGGAGCCATGCACACATTGGCTCTTGGGTGTGTACACAATATAGAACTCAAACTGCCTGGGGCCATGAGTGAATACACATGACCGAGTCTGAATATGAAAAAAACATGGATGAACTGTAGCTGTTATCTATTGAGCAGTAGAGACATTTGTCTCCAAACCCCTGAGGTCCAGCCCAGCTGGCAAGTGTCTTCAATTACATTTTTAACCTCCCTCTGTCAGAGTCTAATACCAACATGTTTTAAGCAGACCACCATAGTGCCTGTGCCCTAAAACACTAAGGTAACCTGCCTAAATGACTGACCCACAGCACTCACATCTGTAGCCATGAAGTGCTTTGAAAGGCTGATCATGGAACACAACACTAATTATTCCAGAAACACTATACCCACTCTAATTTGCATACCACCCCAACAGCTCCACAGATGATGCAATCACTATTACACTCCACACTGCCCTTTCACACCTGGAAAAAATGAACACTATGAATAGAATGCTATTCATTGACTACAGTGCAGCATTCAACACCAGGGTGCCCTCACAAGCTCATTATTAAGCTAAGGACCCTGAGACTAAACACCTCCCTCTGCAACTGGATCCGGGACTTCCTGACGGGCCGCCCCCAGGTGGTACGGGTAGGTAACAGCACATCCGCCACACTAATCCTCAACACAGGGGCCCCTCAGGGGTGCGTACAGTCCCCTCCTGTACTCCCTGTTCACTCATGACTGCACGGCCATGCAAGACTCCAACACCATCATTAAGTTTGCCAATGACAGTGGTAGGTAGGCCTGGTGACAGACAACGACAAAACAGCCTATAGGGAGGTCAGAGACACGGCCATGTGGTGCCAGGACAACAACCTCTCCCTCAACGTGATCAAGACAAATGAGATGATTGTGGACTACAGGAAAAAGAGGACCGAGCACGTCCCCATTCTCATCGATGGGGCTGCAGTGGAGCAAGTTGAGAGCTTCAAGTTCTTTGGTGTCCACATCAACAACCTAACATGGTCCAAGCACACCAAGACAGTTGTGAAGAGGGCACAAAACCTATTCCCCCCCCATAATCACTTAAATAATTTTACCTCAACTAACCAGTAGCCCTTGTATATAGTCTTGCTATTGTTATTTTACTGCTGCTTTTTACTTACTTGTTACTTCTATATCTTTTTTTTTTAACTGCATTGTTGGTTAGGGGCTCATAAGTAAACATTTCACTGTAAAGTCTACACCTGTTGTATGCGGCGCATGTGACTAATACAACTTGATTTGAGTTGGTAAACACTCCCGCTGTCAAGTCAATCACACATTCCACTGACCAAGCCTCGCTGCACATTCCACTGCCCACTAAAACACCACCATATGAATGATTCCATGCCATCCTTATGCCAAAGAATCAATTAATCGCTCACACACAGGTTACCCACTTCAGTGCTGCACAATCTCCCACTCCTAAACAGTTGTTTAGAATAGATGACACAATGGGTACAACTGTAGTAGTCAAGACTGACCCCAGCCGAGGTCATCCCTGGGTCACAAAGTTATCCGTGGTTGTACACAACGTGAGGCAAACCAGGATTAGCACTGGAGAAATGTAACATGTCTCAAACAGGTTCTGTGTAGAGTAGAGTGTAAACAGAAAAGGGAAAAATTAATCTCTGTACTGAGAAGAATGGTATGATGGTGGTGGGAAATAAACTACTGCTCTTGTCAAACTAAATGGATGTCAGACCTTGCGGTAAAGGACAGGAGAAGACAGAGGTACAAGGTATAGAGTAATTGGGAATTGAGGTCCTTTCAACAATGAACTCCGATCCCTCCATTTATACAGACATGTCCACCAGAGACGAGAGAATCTAATCCTAAACTAAAACATCCGAGAGAGAGAGAATTCCTAAACTAAAACATCCAATTGGGGGGGGGGGGGATAAAATAAAAGCGAGAGAAAATACCTTTCCAGCTGAAACAGTTGCCCATTTTTAGCCAGGGTTGTGCCATTGAGCAAACGCACGAGTTCTGTCGCACAGTTCTGCCGTTCCATTTCCTACCTGCTGCAGCTTTCCAGCACTTTCCCCTCCCTGATAGGACATCAACCCACTTACAGCCTTGAAGATGAACAGCCAGAGATGTTTCCACCAGGCAAGGTGACCCCAGCCATTCTCACACAGAGGAGCGCACTCAGCCTGGGCTGCACAGCTCAGCTGACCCGGGGTGCCAGAGATAGAGAGGCTACAGTGGGGCTATACAGGTCAGGCCTAACCCTCTAACGGGGAAACCAAACACTCACAGGTAAATTCTGTGTTGATTTTACTTGAAAAGGAGCACTAGGACATTGGAGACTTATATAAACCTGTTTAATATGGCTGGGATCCCGTTAACGGGATGGATATGACAGCCATTGAAAGTGCAGGGCGCCAAAGTCAAAAACAGAAATCTCATAACTAAAATTCCTCAGACATAGTACTATTTTACACCATTTTAAAGATTTCAAAAAGGCTTTACGACGAAAGCACAACATTATGTTAGGTCAGCACTTATTCACAGAAAAACAGCCATTTTTTCCAGCCAAAGAGAGAAGTCACAAAAAGCAGAAAGATAAAATGAATCACTAATCTTTGATGATCTTCATCAAATGACACACATGTTACACAATACATGTATGCTTTGTTCGATAAAGTTCATATTTATAGCCAAAAATCTGTTTACATTGGCGCATTTTCAGTAATGTTTTACCTCCAAAACATCCAGTGATTTTGTAGAGAGCCACATCAATTTACAGAAATACTCATAAACATTGATAAAAAGATGCATGTATTATACATGGAACTTCAGATAAACCTCTCCTTAATGCAACCGCTGTGTCAGATTTTTACATTTTTTTCGGAAAAAAAGCACACCATGCTGTAATCTGAGTACAGCGCTCTAAGCCCAAACAAGCCATAAAGATATCTGCCATGTTGTGGAGTCAGATGTCAGAATACCATTATAAATATTCACTTACCTGTGATCAGAATGCACTCCCAGGAATCCCAGTTCCACAATGTTTGATTTGTTCCATAAAGTCCATCATTTATGTCCAAACAACTTTTTGTTCGCGCGTTCAATACACAATTCAAACTCACTACGTGCGGGCAAGTCCATGCAAAAGTTAAGAAGAAGTCATATTACAGGTCGTAGAAACATGTCAAACGATGTACAGAATCAATCTTTAGGATGTTAACATAAAATCTTCAATAATGTTCCAACCGGAGAATTCCTTTGTCTGTAGAAATGCAATGGAACGCAGGTCTAACTCACATGAACGCGGGTGGTCAGCTCATGACACTGCCAGACCCCTGACTCAAAGAGCCTTCATTCCCCCCCTCGTTCACAGTAGAAGCATCAAACAAGGTTCTAAAGACGTGACATCTAGTGGAAGCCTTAGGAAGTGCAATATGACCAATATCCCACTTTTATTCGATAGGCCGATGAGTTGGAAAACTACAAACCTCAGATTTCCCACTTCCTGGTTGGATTTCTCAAGTTTTTGCCTGCCATATGAGTTCTGTTATACACAGACATCATTCAAACAGTTTTAAAAACGTCAGTGTTTTCTATCCAAATCTACATATATTAACAACTGGGCTTGAGTAGCAGGCAGTTTACTCTGGGCACCTTAAATCATCCAAGCTACTCAATACTGCCCCTAGTCATAAGAGGTTAAGACAACAAAAACAATTCCATGAAACAAAGTCTACTACAGGTCCCTGGACATCCTTTTTCTTTTAATCTGTTTAATAAAGCAAAAAGAAAAAAATCTTAGCCTCTAGTGACACCCCAGGACCATTGTAATCATCTGACACTAATTAGCATAACAGACATAAATATTACTAGGAAATATTCCTATTCATGAAAATCACAAGTGAAATATATTGAGACACAGCTTAGCCTTTAGTTAAACACCCAGTCATCTCAGATTTTCAAAATATGCTTTACAGCCAAAGCTAGACAAGCATGTGTAAGTTTATCGATAGCCTAGCATAGCATTTTGTCCAGCTAGCAGCAGGTAATGGAAATCAGAAAAGCAATCAAATTAAACCGTTTACCTTTGGATGTTTTCACTCACGAGACTCCCAGTTAGATCGCAAATGTTCCTTTTTTCCAAAAATATAATTTTTGTAGGCGAAATAGCTCCGTTTGTGCTTCACGTTTGGCTGAGAAATCGCAGTCACGAAAATGGTGAAAAATATTCCAAATTAGCTCCATAATAATCAGAAACATGGCAAACTTCAGTTATAATCCATCCTCAAGGTGTTTTTCCAAATATCTATTCGATAATATATCCAGCGAGACAATTCGTTTTTCAGTAGGACCGATTGGAGTGATGGCTACCTCTGTATTTTACGCGAGAATCTCTGGGAGCATCAGGTGACCACTTGCGCAATGTAGCCACCTACGGGTATTCTTCAACATAAATGTGTAAAACTACGTCACAATGCTGTAGGCACCGTCGGGAATACGGAGAAAGAGTAATCTGGTTGATAGCCCATTCACTGCTCAATAGGGACGCAGCGCTTTCAGAATATTAGGCACTTCCGGATTGGATTTCTCAGGCTTTCGCCTGCAACATAATTTGTTGTACACAGACAATATTTAACTCATCGCCTATTCACTGAATGCCAGTTCCTGGTTATGCGCAGTACTCATTATATCGTCATGCGCTCCATTACTCTGTATACAAAAACGAATGCCGAGTTCACCTGGACCAGCGCCAGGTTTTAAACATGTGAACTAAACGTGCTAGCTAATTGGACACTAGTAATTAACATTCTGGAACAAAACGATTTATTGCGGAACTAAGATTCCTTGCACTGCATTCTGATGAAAGCTCAAAGGGAATATTTATGATGTAATTTTGTATTTGTTGACTCCAACATGGCAGAGAAATATATTTAGCATGGTATGCTTTTTTCCTAACGTTTAAAAATACAAATCTGACACAGCGGTTGCATTAAGAACCAGTGTATCTTTCGTCAAAGTTTGAGTATTTTTGTTATCTGACATAGCGCATTTCTGAACATGGCGCCAATGTAAACCGAGATGTGGCTATAAATATGCATATTATTGAACAAAACATAAATGTATTGTGTAAAATGTCATACGAGTGTCATCTGATGAAGGATATCAAAGTTTAGTGATTAACTTTCTTTGGCTGTTTTTTTGGATTTGGTGGTTAACATAAATATAAGTTGCGTTCGCTGTAAAACGTTTTTTTTCTTCTTTTTTTAAAAATCTGACACGATTGGTAGATTAACAAGATGTTTTTCATTTGCTGTATTGGACTTGTTAATGTGTGATAGTTAAATATTTCTAAAATATTTTTGAATTTCCCGTGCTACCTTTTCAGCGGAATGTTGGGGGAGGTTCAGTTATCGGAACGTGTCCTAGACAGGTTAATGTACATTTACAAACATCTGGAATAAAAAAAAAGTTGACCTAGGCTTGAGGCATTTATAAGTTATATTCTTCAAGAATCAACGGTTACAAATAATGTATACATCTAAAAATGGATGAAGTAACACAGATTGCCTCTTTAAAAAGGAACAAACCCAACCAAAAGCAGAATCTCATTCTCTTGATTGAAGAGGGAGAGAGGACAGAGAACAGGTTCCCACTGCAGGGCAGGCTGGCCTCATTCCTGAAAATAGACATCACCTGCTTGCTTATCTGACACCAAGTTAAAGTACTCTTATAGGACAATGAGCATTCCTCAGTTCTCCCAGAGAGCTAGAAAATAAGTTCCTCCTTCAGTAAACAAACACCCATCACTTCACAAGACAAGAAGCCTCCGAGGTTAACAGGATTCCCCCCGGGGGAAAATGTATGAACACTACTCTGCACTAATAACTGATGAAACAGCGAGCTCGTTTTGCATGGCCCAGATGGGGGAGGGGGGGGGGGGGGTTGAACGTGTCAGACTATTCCAGTCGTCCTTAATTGAAATTACCACCCACCCGGGCCCCCCCCCCCCGAGCCATGCAAAAGGAACTTGTCCACCTACTGGCTTGGTACATAGGTAGAAAACAGAGGCGCGAGAGAAAATGTTCACAGCTCAAAAAAAAAGGGAACACTAAATAAACACATCCTAGATCTGAATGAAATATTCTTATTAAATACTTTTCTTTACATAGTTTAATGTGCTGACAACAAAAATCACAAATTATCACTGGAAATCAAATTTATCAACCCATGGATTTAGAGTGACTCAATTGATGTAATGTCCTTAAAACAAGTCAAAATGAGGCTCAGTAGTGTGTGTGGCCTCCACATGCCTGTATGACCTTCCTAATATATAATAATAATAATAAAATAATAAATAATAATATAATAATAATAAAATAATAATATATGCCATTTTCCTACAAGGCGTGGGGATGCTCCTGATGAGGTGGCGGATGACCCTCCGACACATTGGTGCGGCTGGCTTCCGGGTTGGACAAGCGCTGTGTTAAGCAGTACGGCTGGTTGGGTTGTGTATGGGAGGACGCATGACTTTCAACCTTAGTAGCTATTGCAACAATTGGATACCACGAAATTGGGGAGAAAAAAAAAAAGGGGTAAAAATGTTTTTTTAATATATTTTTTTAAAGATACTGTTGCCCATCCAGATCTGGCAGAAAAATACACTTGAATCAGTAATAAAAACCTTTATGGTTGTGAGGTCTGGGGTCCGCTCAAACACAAAGAATTGAGAAACTGAATGCAGAATTCTGCAAAAATATCCCCAGCGAACAACACAAAACAATTCATGCAGAGCAAAATTAAGCCAATGCATGCTAAAGGTCAAAATCCTGAAAATATCTGTTAAATTCTACAACCACCTAAAAGGAAGCGATTAACAAACCTTCCACAACAAAGCCATCCTCTGCAGAGAGATGAACCTGGAGAAGAGCTGGTCCCGGGGCTCTATTCACAAACACACCCCAAAGAGCCCCAGGACAGCAATTCAATTAGACCCACCTAAATCATGAGGGGGAAAAAAAGAGAATTGGACACATTGGAAAGAATTTACAAAAGAGCAAACTAGATACCTGACCACTGTGACAGACCAAAAATTAAGGACAGCTGTGACTATGTACAGACTCCGTGAGCATAGCCTTGCTATTGAGAAAGGCCGTCGTAGGCAGACCTGGCTCTCAAGAGAACAGGCTATGGCCACACTGCCCACAAAATGAGGTGGAAACTGAGCTGCACGTCCTAACCTCCTGCCAAATGTATGACCATAGACACATTTCCCTCAGATTACACAGATCCAAAGAATTTGATAACTCCCATATCTATTGGGTGAAATACCAGTGTACTATCAAAGCAGCAAGATTTGTGACTTGTTGCCACAAGAAAGGGGACACCAGCTAACACCATTGTAAATACAACCCATATTTATTTATCCTTTTGTACTTGAACTATTTGCATATTGTTTATAGCCATAACATTTCAAATGTCTATTCCTTTGGAACTTGAGAGTGTAATGTTTCCTGTTTATTATTTTTTATTGTTTATTTCACTTTGGTTTCCCATGCCAATAAAGCCCTTTGAATTGAAAAAAGGGAGATAGTCTTTTATCATTATGATCAGTCACACTCATGCTAGAGCACAGCCAACCAGCACACAAACTACAGCCAAGGGCTCACGAGGAGGCTACTGGCCTGTGATGCCAGTCATCCTAAAAACTGAGAACGTGGCTATGGACTTGTGCGTCACAGTTTCCTCCTGAATGGCTGAATAATACTTGAAAGGGCACGAGGGTTTATGAAATGGTGTGGTAAATATTTACATTCATGTTCAATAGCAAAAGGGCTGCTCACTCGAAATATACACCGAGTGTACAAAACACCTTCCTAATACGGAGTTGCTCTCCCCTTTGTCCTCAGCCTCAATTCATCAGGGCATGGACCCTACAAAGTGTTGAAAGCGTTCCACAGGGATGCTGGCCCATGTTGACTCCAATGTTCGCACAGTTGTGTCAAGTTGGCTGGATGCCCTTTGGGTGGTGGACCATTCTTGATACACTCGGGAAACTGTTGAGGGTGAAAAACCCAGCAAAATTGGAGTTCTTCACACAAACCAGTGCGCCTGGTACCTACTACCATACCCCGTTCAAAGGCACTTACACTAAGTTTGTGGACACCTTCAAATTAGTGGATGCCGCCATTTCAGCCACACCGGTTGCTGACAGGTGTATAAAATAGAGCACAGACATGCAATCTCCAGAGAAAAAAATTAGCAGTAGAATGTCCCGTATTGAAGAGCTCAGTGACCTTCAGGGTGGCACCATCATAGGATGCCCGCTTCACCAACAAGTCAGTTCGTCAAATTTATGCCCTGCTTGAGCTGCCCCAGTCAACTATAAAAGTGCAGTTATCATGAAGAGAAAACGTCAAAGAGCAACAGCTCAGCTGCGAAGTGGTAGGCCACACAAGCTCACAGAACAGGCCCACCGAGTGCTGAAGCATGTAACGTGTAAAAAAAACATTTTTTTTTATTTTTAAAGTCCGACCTCAGTTGCAACACTCACAGTTCCAAAGTGCCTCTGGAAGCAACGTCAGCACAATGACTTTTTAAAAAATCTTTATTTAACTAGGCAAGTCAGTTAAGAACAATTTCTTATTTTTAATGACGGCCTAGGAACAGTGGGTTAACTGCCTGTTCAGGGGCAGAACGACATGTTTGTACCTTGTAACCGAAAGGCTACAAGTTAAAATCCCCGAGCTGACTAGTCCAACACCCTAACCACTAGGCTACCCTATCGGGAGCTTCAAGACTAAGATCAACATATGCAATGCTAAGTGCCAGCTGGAGCGGTGTAAAGCTCGCTGCCATTGGACTCCGGAGCAGTGGAAACGTGATGATTCACGCTTCACCATCTGGCAGTCCAACGGACAACTCTGGATGTGGCTGATGCCAAGAGAACACTACCTGCCCTAATGCATTATGCCGACTTTAAAGCTTGGTGGAGGAGGAATAATGGTCTGGGGCTGTTTATCCATGTTTTGGGCTAGGCACCTTAGTTCCAGTGAAGTGAAATATTAACAGTAGAGCATACAATTACATTATAGACAATTCTGTGCTTCCAACTTTGGCAACAGTTTGGGAAGGCCCTTTCCTGACAAAATGGTTTGTCGAGATCGGTGTGGAAGAACTTGACTGGCCTGCACAGAGCCCTGACCTCAATTCCATTGAACACCTTTGGGATGAATTGGAACGTAGGCCTAATCGCCCAACATCAGAGCCCGACCTCACAATGCTCTTGTGGCTGAATGGAAGCAAGTCCCCACAGCAATGTTGCAACATTTTATTGGACCAGGTCTCTCTTGAAAAAGACCTGTATAAATAAAGGTTCAATAATTATTTATTTGAATAGTGGAAAGCCTTCCCAGAAGAGTAGAGGCTGTTATAGCAGCAAAGGGGGGGGGGGGGGCGGCAACTCCATATCAATACCCATGATTTTTGTAGGAGATGTTCAACATGCAGGTGTCCACATACCTTTGGCTATGTAATGTATACATTTTGTCTTTGCCCATTCAACATCTGAATGGCAGTGCGCTGCCCTACAGGACTCCCAATCTCAGCCGGTTGTGATGCATCCTGGATTCAAACCAGGGCGTCGGAGATGCAATGCCTTAGACCTCTGCGCCACTCGGGAGCCCGATGACGTCTCAATTGTCTGATGGCTTAAAAATCCTTTAATTTGTCCCCTCCCCATCTATACTGATTGAAGTAGAAGTAACATCAATAAGGGATCGTAGCTTTCACCTGGTCAGTCTGTCATGGAAAGAGCAGTCGTTCCTAATGTTTTGTACATTCAATATAGACCCTGCAGCAGAGAAATGATTTACAACCAAACTGACTCACGACTGTCAGTGACACTCGGGACAGCAAAGCCAATGCGCTGGATATCTCATAATCACAAGGCGTTCGTAACTATTTAAAAGGCCTCAAAGCCCACCTTGCTCAATATAGTGACAACCCCGTTTGGCACAAACATGTGAAGACGTGAGGCAAATGGGGGATTTCACCAGCAAAGGGTCAATTCAGCAGTTGCTGTGATTTAAATTGTGCCAATGACGTCACTAAATGTTTTCAACTCCCGGTAAACATTAAAGGGTAGCCTCGAGCCACATGTAGCAGAGAGCAGACTCCGATGTGACATAGGCCTACGGCGAGCGATACATGCATCTCCTATCTGATTACATAATAGCTTCAAGTTATACATACGGTACCTAGATGTAATTCCTCAATATCATTACACACATTTAATACATTAAAGTCCAGAATTTTGCTTTGAATGTCGGATTTATCAGTGTTTGGCTTGAAATCATAGCAATGTTTCTATAAACAAGGGCGGCCACGCCTGCATCTCTTCAAAGAGCAGTAGGGTGGCTCCTTGTGTATACCGTTATATACATTCTCAAACCTCCAGATTAACATGGCGCAATGTGTGACTGCGAACCAAGTACCCTACAGATTAGATGCTCTCTGAATGAATGGCCTTTATAAAAACACAACGCCGCACAAACACATAAATCTGATATTTCAAGCAAAGACAACTTCATCAGGGTCAAATATAAACACGAACTTCGAAATCTGAGCAATGTGGATAGAACAAGATCTGTTCGGTTCCACATGATTTTTGCAACAGTAACTGATTCTAACTGGATACAAAGAGAACTCTTATTGCGGTGTAATCTGTTTAGAGCGGTCCGGAGTGTGGTCTCCATCGCCGAGAAGAGCGCCAAACCAATTTCCTATCTCAATAAAATAATTGCACAAACTTACCAATCAACAATTTCGGAGAAGCCTGCAAACAGCACGCAGCCAGACACTGGACGAGAAAAACGCAGAATCCTGATGGAGTCCTCCTCACCACCTTTCTTGCTGCAACTGCAGCACAATCTCGACAATGGGCGGAGACTTCGTCCGCAAGGTCTCACGCACCAAGTGGGTTCTGCGCAAGGCTTCCTCGTCAGTGGTCGCGTTCCTCTGCTCAGATATTGCATGCATCAACCAATGGTTGCGTGACGCGTCAATTACTGTGTCATTGACTGACAATTCCTATGACATATGACATTGTTAACTGATACTGAAAATACCTGTCCAGGCGTTGTAAGATCTTGCAGAAGTCAACAACGCCTGGGCAGAGGAGCGCGTCCAACATCTCCACATGCGTGATTTAGGGCAACGTTTGAAATTAAAAGTGGGACATTATTGCGGTCTATATCTCAATGCTGCCACTGTATAATATGCTGTGTCAGCATAGCTATTGAATTACATGTAGAATTGTACATACATTTGCACTTGTATCAACCAGCTGAGCATTAATAAATTAAATCAGGACTGGTAAAAGCACAAGCCAAAGAAAATCGTGTGTCCTAAACACATTGTAGACCGTAGACACATTGGAAATTCTTTGTGGAAATTCTTGGAAGATTCGATAGTGTCATCATAAAGTAAAGATTGTGTTATAGAGAGATGACACACTTACATTACATTTTCGCAGAAGCTCGACTTACAGGAGCAATTATGGTTACATGCCTTGCTTAAGGGCACATTAATAGATTTGTCACCTAGTCAGCTCGGGGATTTGAGCCAGTGACTTTTGCAGTTATTGACCCAAAGCTCTTACCAGCTAAGCTGTCTCCCCCAATAAAATATTATGCTACTGTATATAACAACTGAAAAGCCAATACAGGCAGCCTAGAATACAGATTGAAACATTTAAAAAAAATCTAAATGTCTCTAGGGATTACCCTTTTTGTTCATTCTCTATTCTCTATCAAAATAGTGAGAGACATTGAAGATATTAAAGAACGTATACCCATCATTTCAGTGAAATAAATAGTCACAGAGAGAACACTAACTGACTTTTGTCATCAGTCGAACGATGTTTCCTTCGACACATTGGTGCTTCTGGGTTAAGCGGGTGGGTGTTAAGGGGTGTAGTTTGGTAGGTCATGTTTCGGGGGATGCATGACATCACTTTTGCCTCTCCCGAGCCCGTTGGGGAGCAGCAGCGATGGGACAAGATCATAATTGGATATCATGAAAAAGGGGGTAATAACAAAACAAAAGAGTACTTCTTTTGTAGTCCAACACTGGTTGAATCAACATTATTTCCATGTTATTGAAATAAATTACGTTGAAATGATGTCTGTGCCTGGTGGGAGGCATTGTTAGAGCAGAAGAGTTGTGTGATAGTTCATGCCCAGCGCTATGGGGCATAGCTCTGGACAGAGGTTCAGGACCATGGCAATGTGGTTTAAGACACAATTTTCCAATTTTCTGGCTCACGTCTCTGGTTCTGATAAGCAGGCTCCGCTTCCAACATCTGGAGTTGAGAGAATGAGACAAGCTCGCTTCAGGACATCCCGTTTCCTCCCATGGGGCGTGTGCGTGCTTGTGTGCGCACTGAAGGTTCTGAACTGACAGGGCCAACCTCTTCATATGTAGTGAATTATATGGAGTCTTAAGGCGCCTTCCCTTCTCATTAGTAACTTATTCAGACATTGTCATGCTCATAATTTTGTCTAAAGTATTTTCACAGAATTTACAGTAGGCTATACTTATCATACTTTTAACAAATATGGAGGGAAAGGGAATGTTTGCAACTCACATCTGTGCTGGATCGAGATATGGTTCTCATAATAGTGTGTTTATAGGGAAAGCCATCTTGGCTGTAGTCCTGAAAATGTCCAGCAGGCAGTAGATCTTCCTCCCTGCTGTGGAGTCAGTGACAGGATAACTCATACAAGCCCCTGTTGCTCTCTATGGTGAACGTTGCTCTCAAATCAAGTCAAATCTACTGTTATTGGTGGCAGATGTTATCGCGGGTGTAGCGAAATGCTTCTGTTCCTATCTCCAACAGTGCAGTAATACCTAACAATCCAAAACAATACACGCAAATCCCAAAAATACAAATAAATATAGAAATATTAGAACGAGAAATGTCAGAGTTCGGAATAAAAATATATATGTATATGATGGTGTGTATAGACAGTACGGACAGTATAGGAATTAGAAAAGGTGTGTACAGCAGTAGTTATATAGGATAGGCCTTGACTAGAAAACAGTATATACAGTACATATGAACAGTAAAACAGTATGTAAACATTATTTTAATGACTATGTACATAGGGCAACTGTCTCTAAGGAGCAGGGTTGAGTACTGAGTAGCAGTCGACTAGTAACGGTGATTAAGTTCAGGGCAGGGTACTGGGCGGAGGCGTGGTGACTGTCTGATGTCCGGGAGATAGAATCTGTTCATCAGTCTTTCGGTCTCAGCTTTGATGCACCACCTTCTAAATGGTATGTGGGTGAACAGGCCTTGGCTCAGGTGGTTGAGGTCCTTGATGATCTTCTTGGCCTTCCTGTGACATGGGGTGTTGTAGATCTACTGGATGGCAGGCAGTGTGCCCCCAGTGATGTGTTGGGCAGACCACACCACCGACTGGGAAGCCCTGCGGTTGCGGACAGTACCAGGCAGTGATACAGCCCAAGAGGATGCTCGCAATGATGCATCTGTAGAGGTTTGTGAGGGTCTTAGGGGACAAGCTGAATTTATTTTGCCTCCTGAGGTTTTAGTCACACTGTCTGCCATTTCAGGTTGTCAGTGATATGCACTCTGGGGAACTTGAAGATTTTCACCCTCTCCACTGCAACGCTGTCGACGTGGATGGGGGTGCGCTCCCTCTCCTGAAGTCCATGATCAGCTCCTTCGTTTTGTTGATGTTGATTGAGCGGTTATTTTCCTGGCATGACTCCGCCAGGGCCCTCACCCCCTTCCTGTAGGCTGTCTTGTCATTGTTGGTGATCAGGCCTACCACCGTTGTGTCGTTTGTAAACTTGATGATTGAGATGGAGGCGTGTGTGGCCACACAGTCAAGGGTGAACAGGGAGTACAGGAGGGGGCTGAGCATGCACCCTTGTGGGCCCTCATGTGTTGAGGATCAGCATAACGGAGGTGTTGTTACCTATCTTCACCACCTGGGGATGGCCTGTCAGGAAGTCCAGGACCCAGTTGCAAAGGGAGGGGATCAGACCCAGGGCCCCGAGCTTTGTCTCTCACTGTGGAAGTATGAGCAGTCCTAGTCCCACGGCTGTATCACAAAACAAGGAAGTCCATGATTAAGTCCATTCGAGAACCACTGCATTGATGTTAATACAGAAAGGGAAGCAGGTAGTCCAGCGATTAAGAGCATTGGGCCAGTAACAGCCAGGTCACTGGTTCGAATCCCCAAGCAGACTAGATGAAGTCTGTTGATGTGCTCTAAAACACTTATTGTATAGATAGATAGCTACAGTTTCTACTCAGTTAAAACCATGTTGAGCTTCTTCTCAAGGGAACCTTTTTAGATGACCTTGAGGGTGTCCCAGAATTCTCTCTGGCAGAATTGGATCTGGTCAGCTTAAGGAGGCAGCAGGGTTCATGATGACATAGGGTATTTCCATTCAGACACCAGACACCATACTGAACAGGCACAGCCATGTTCAATAGCAAATAGGAGTGAATAGGAATTAAACATCACCTCTGTCGAATCAAACGATCAACCTAACAGAGAGCTGGTTATGCTTTTCTCTGGTCTCAACCACATTACTAGAACATTTGTTTGCCTTAGATCACACTTGAGAAAGAACAAAGGACTTGTCAATATTCCACACATTTTCTAGCACAGGAAACTTGCAGTAATCATTCCCAGCTTTGTTTTCCCACAATATACTTAATTAAGCAGAATATATTCAAATGACAGCTCATGCAAAGTCATACAATACATCTTCTCAGCTTTATTAACACCCCCCACCCACCACGAAATCACTGTAAATTCGAACTGTTACGAGAAACTTGTGCGGGTTCCTTCGCAACCGTTTCTTCTCAGCACACACTCAGCAACAGGTGAAGTGTTGGTGATGTCCACCCCCCAGTACAGTAATGTTGAGAGAAAAGTGAACACAGAGAGGGTATGGACGGATAATAAACGGCATCATTTTAAGCCAACTGTGGAGGCACTGAGAATATTTGGTCACTCTGAATGAGGGATCCATATTACAGAGGAAGAAAGAACTGTGTTTTTATGGTCACGTTGAGCACCTGACAGCCAGAGCATTGAAATGCTGGGATTTGGTGGGAAAGTCAGCATAAATCTGACCCATCCCATATGCAATGAATCAGATCTGTGTACAGCAGAGTCCCTGCCCAACTTCATAAAAACCTCTGAAACCATACGTCTTCAAACAGTATCTTAAATAATCCTCCTCTTCACCTCAACCCTCCCCACCCCTTCTAGCTCTGACTCTACTGATAGCTACGTTATTGAGGAAACATGTAGTTTCTATGCCTGTGATATAGTGCCTTGCGAAAGTATTCGGCCCCTTTGAACTTTGCGACCTTTTGCCACATTTCAGGCTTCAAACATAAAGATATAAAACTGTATTTTTTTGTGAAGAATCAACAACAAGTGGGACACAATCATGAAGTGGAACGACATTTATTGGATATTTCAAACTTTTTTAACAAATCAAAAACTGAAAAATTGGGCGTGCAAAATTATTCAGCCCCCTTAAGTTAATACTTTGTAGCGCCACCTTTTGCTGCGATTACAGCTGTAAGTCACTTGGGCTATGTCTCAATCAGTTTTGCACATCGAGAGACTGACATTTTTTCCCATTCCTCCTTGCAAAATAGCTCGAGCTCAGTGAGGTTGGATGGAGAGCATTTGTGAACAGCAGTTTTCAGTTCTTTCCACAGATTCTCGATTGGATTCAGGTCTGGACTTTGACTTGGCCATTCTAACACCTGGATATGTTTATTTCTGAACCATTCCATTGTAGATTTTGCTTTATGTTTTGGATCATTGTCTTGTTGGAAGACAAATCTCCGTCCCAGTCCCAGGTCTTTTGCAGACTCCATCAGGTTTTCTTCCAATATGGTCCTGTATTTGGCTCCATCCATCTTCCCATCAATTTTAACCATCTTCCCTGTCCCTGCTGAAGAAAAGCAGGCCCAAACCATGATGCTGCCACCACCACCAAGCATGCTCCGTTCAAAAAATGCAGAACTAAGAACAGATACAGCCCTTGGTTCACTCCAGACCTGACTGCCCTCGACCTGCACAAAAACATCCTGTGGCGGACTGCATTAGCATTGAACAGTCCCCGCAATATGCAACTGTTCAGGGAAGTCAGAAACCAATACACGCAGTCAGTCAGGAAAGCTAAGGCCAGCTTCTTCAGGCAGAAGTTTGCATCCTGTAGCTCCAACTCCAAAAAGTTCTGGGACACTGTGAAGTCCATGGAGAACAAGAGCACCACCTCCCAGCTGCCCACTGCACTGAGGCTAGGGAACACGGTCACCACCGACAAATCCATGATTATCGAAAACTTCAACAAGCATTTCTCAATGACTGGCCATGCCTTGCGCCTGGCTACTCCTACCTCGGCCAACAGCTCCGGCCCCCCCGCAGCTCCTCGCCCAAGCCTCTCCAGGTTCTCCTTTACCCATATCCAGATAGCAGATGTTCTGAAAGAGCTGCAAAACCTGGACCCGTATAAATCAGCTGGGCTTGACAATCTGGACCCTCTATTTCTGAAACTATCCGCCACCATTGTTGCAACCCCTATTACCAGCCTGTTCAACCTCTCTTTCATATCGTCTGAGATCCCCAAGGATTGGAAAGCTGCCGCAGTCATCCCCCTCTTCAAAGGGGGAGACACCCTGGACCCAAACTGTTACAGACCTATATCCATTCTGCCCTGCCTATCTAAGGTCTTCGAAAGCCAAGTCAACAAACAGGTCACTGACCATCTCGAATCCCACCGTACCTTCTCCGCTATGCAATCTGGTTTCCGAGCCGGTCACGGGTGCACCTCAGACACACTCAAGGTACTAAACGACATCATAACCGCCATCGATAAAAGACAGTACTGTGCAGCCGTCTTCATCGACCTTGCCAAGGCTTTCGACTCTGTCAATCACCATATTCTTATCGGCAGACTCAGTAGCCTCGGTTTTTCGGATGACTGCCTTGCCTGGTTCACCAATTACTTTGCAGACAGAGTTCAGTGTGTCAAATCGGAGGGCATGTTGTCCGGTCCTCTGGCAGTCTCTATGGGGGTGCCACAGGGTTCAATTCTCGGGCCGACTCTTTTCTCTGTGTATATCAATGATGTTGCTCTTGCTGCGGGCGATTCCCTGATCCACCTCTACGCAGACGACACCATTCTGTACACTTTCGGCCCGTCATTGGACACTGTGCTATCTAACCTCCAATCGAGCTTCAATGCCATACAACACTCCTTACGTGGCCTCCAACTGCTCTTAAACGCTAGTAAAACCAAATGCATGCTTTTCAACCGATCGCTGCCTGCACCCGCTTGCCCGACTAGCATCAACACACTGGATGGTTCCGACCTTGAATATGTGGACACCTATAAGTACCTAGGTGTCTGGCTAAACTGCAAACTCTCCTTCCAGACCCATATCAAACATCTCCAATCGAAAATCAAATCAAGAGTCGGCTTTCTATTTCGCAACAAAGCCTCCTTCACTCACGCTGCCAAGCTTACCCTAGTAAAACTGACTATCCTACCGATCCTCGACTTCGGCGATGTCATCTACAAAATTGCTTCCAACACTCTACTCAGCAAACTGGATGCAGTTTATCACAGTGCCATCCGTTTTGTCACTAAAGCACCTTATACTACCCACCACTGCGACTTGTATGCTCTAGTCGGCTGGCCCTCGCTACATATTCGTCGCCAGACCCACTGGCTCCAGGTCATCTACAAGGCCATGCTAGGCAAAGCTCCGCCTTATCTCAGCTCACTGGTCACGATGGCAACACCCATCCGTAGCACGCGCTCCAGCAGGTGTATCTCATTGATCATCCCTAAAGCCAACACCTCATTCGGCCGCCTTTCGTTCCAGTACTCTGCTGCCTGTGACTGGAACGAATCGCAAAAATCGCTGAAGTTGGAGACTTTTATCTCCCTCACCAACTTCAAACATCAGCTATCTGAGCAGCTAACCGATCGCTGCAGCTGTACATAATCTATTGGTAAATAGCCCACCCATTTTCACCTACCTCATCCCCACAGTTTTTATTTATTTACTTTTCTGCTCTTTTGCACACCAATATCTCTACCTGTACATGATCATCTGATCATTTATCACTCCAGTGTTAATCTGCAATATTGTAACTATTCGCCTACCTCCTCATGCCTTTTGCACACATTGTATATAGACTCCCCTTTTTTTCTCTACTGTGTTATTGACTTGTTAATTGTTTACTCCATGTGTAACTCTGTGTTGTCTGTTCACACTGCTATGCTTTATCTTGGCCAGGTCGCAGTTGCAAATGAGAACCTGTTCTCAACTAGCCTACCTGGTTAAATAAAGGTGAAATAAAAATAAAAAAAAAAAAAAAAAATGTTTGACAGTGGGGATGGTGTGTTCAGGGTGTTGCTTTTACGCCAAACATAACGTTTTGCATTGTTGCCAAAAAGTTACATTTTGGTTTCATCTGACCAGAGCACCATCTTCCACATGTTTGGTGTGTCTCCCAGGTGGCTTGTGGCAAACTTTAAACGACACTTTTTATGGATATCTTTAAGAAATGGCTTTCTTCTTGCCACTATTCCATTAAGGCCAGATTTGTGCAATATACGACTGATTGTTGTCCTATGGACAGAGTCTCCCACCTCAGCTGTAGATCTCTGCAGTTCATCCAGAGTGATCATGGGCCTCTTGGCTGCATCTCTGATCAGTCTTCTCCTTGTATGAGCTGAAAGTTTATAGGGACGGCCAGGTCTTGGTAGATTTGCAGTGGTCTGATACTCCTTCCATTTCCATATTATGGCTTGCACAGTGCTCCTTGGGATGTTTAAAGCTTGGGAAAACGTTTTGTATCCAAATCCGGCTTTAAACTTCTTCACAACAGTATCTCGGACCTGCCTGGTGTGTTCCTTGTTCTTCATGATACTCTCTGCGCTTTTAACGGAACTCTGAGACTATCACAGTGCAGGTGCATTTATACGGAGACTTGATTACACACAGGTGGATTGTATTTATCATCATTAGTCATTTAGGTCAACATTGGATCATTCAGAGATCCTCACTGAACTTCTGGAGAGAGTTTGCTGCACTGAAAGTAAAAGGGGCTGAATAATTTTGCACGCCCAATTTTTCAGTTTTTGATTTGTTAAAAAAGTTTGAAGTATCCAATAAATGTCATTCCCCTTCATGATTGTGTCCCACTTGTTGTTTATTCTTCACAAAAAAATACCATTTTATACCTTTATGTTTGAAGCCTGAAATGTGGCAAAAGGTCACAAAGTTCAAGGGGGCCGAATACTTTCGCAAGGGACTGTATGTGGTTGTCCCACCTAGCTATCTGAAGATGATTGCACTAACTATAAGTCGCTCTGGATAAGAGCAACTGCTAAATGACTACAATGTAAATGTACGAACAGTGCAGAGTGAGGGGGAACCTTTTTCAATGTTTTTGGGAGGGAATCCTCAGCACCCCTAAGTGATACCATGCGTTCACATTGGCTACATCTTCTAAAGCTTAAAAAGATACAGCGCACGTTCCAATTAAGAGTCTGCATTGTCATTGAGTGCACCCACACAAAAATATGACCAATATAATTATTTGTATGCTTTTCATTAGACCTTAGCTCCTTTATTACATAGCAGCTGATTGTGAAGATATTTTGTATGGTATGCTGGGAGATAGACAGACAGAATGTAAAAGGCCTCAGCACTTTCAGGCTGCGTTTACACATGCAGCCCAATTCTGATACTGTTTTCCCTAATTGGTCTTTTAACCATCAGATCAGCTCTGAAAACAAGCTCATGTGAAAACATCTGTTGTGATTGGTCAAAATATCAATTAGTGGAAAAAAGACCCGAATTGGGCTGCCTCTGTAAATGCAGGCTAGTTTATCTGAAACCCCTTCCCACATAGTGTGGTTACCATGGCCACTGTGCGAGTTGGCTCTGTTGGTTGCTGTGGAAGTGGCCTGTGTGTGAAGAGGAGGAGAAAGAGAGAAGAACAGAGACAAGAGGTCGAGGGGGCAGAAATTCTACGCCTGATTTAACATGCTGTGTACCGCTGAGTGAAGAGTGGGTGGGCTGGATGCATGTTGCCGCTCCACTCTGATCACTCCTCTCCTTTTTTCTCTCTCCACTTCACTCTCTCTGCTCCTGTCTTTCTCTCTCTCTCTCTCTGCCTCCATCCGCCTCCTCTTGGCATCAAGCTAGAGGGAATCTGAACGGAATATCGCTGCATCACTCCAAATTAAAATAAGATTGTCAATACATTTACAGTTCTTACACTATAACTACAATATATGACTGAATGTAACATAATTATCACTCCCAAGGGTGACTGAGAATATATTGCTTTGCGTTTGCGGTCTCAAGGCATGCCTAGTAGGCCAGTCAGTAAGCTCTCTAAGAGCTGCTTAAGTTATACACTTTATCCTATCCTTTAAATCAAATCAAATGTTATTGGTCACATACACATTTATTATTATCATTGAATCTTGCCCTGGCCTGGAGGCAGCTCTGTAGAGCGCTGGCACAGCCACAAAATCTGATTTGAAACCTAACCATACTGCCAACCCTAATGCCGAACCTTGAATTAAGACCTAAAAACTTGTTTTCATGAATTTTTACAATATAGCCAATTTTGACTTTGCAGCTGGCCCATCTAGCGGAACTTGCTCAGTTCAGCCTCCAGGACAAGACTTATGACAATAAACATAAACTTGCTCTCCTCTGCCTCAGTTGGAGATGATTCTATGTTGATGTAATCAGATGGGGCTATCAGTAAGGACCTTTAACAGAATGACTGGTAATGAAATGCTGTCCTTCAGGCGACATCCAACTGGGCACACACTGGTTGAATCAACGTTGTTTCCATGTCATTTCAAGGAAATGCCGTTGAATCAATGTGGAATAGACGTTGAATTGACATCTGTGCCCAGTGGGATGGCTTTGTGTCAGTGATGGCACTGATTGTGGGAGTGTTCTGACCTTAGTTCCTTTATTATGTCTTTGTGTTTGTTTGGTCAGGGTGTGAGTTGGGGTGGGTAGTCTATGTTCTTTTTTCCATTTCCCATGTTTTCCAAGGAGTGTGGTTCTCAATCAGAGGCAGCTGTCGATCGTTGTCTCTGATTAAGAATCATACTTAGGTAGCCTGTTTCCCCCAGTTTGGTTGTGGGTGATTATTTTCTGTGTCTGTTTTCCACACGGAACTGTTTCGTTTTCAGTTTGTGTAGTGTTCAGTTGTACCATTAAAAATATGACGGACAGATACCACGCTGCATTTTGGTCCTCCTCTCCTTCCACCAACGAGAAGCGTTAGAGGGAGACTAATAACCATGAAAACCAGACACTGAACAATGCACTCTGTCAGACACTACTCAACTATAAAATATTTCTCTATGGTGAGGGGATATAGGAGTGTTACTATTAACATTTGCAACAGGTTGATCTCCTACCTGATGGGCTGAAAAATTGCCCCTATGCCCCTAGTATAGCTTTATTTATATAAGTGTTTTGTCACAAATACATAGTACTGCATGTGAATGGGAGAATGTGTGGGCATCTTTTTGCTGTATGTACTGTATGTGAGAGCGGTTATGTTGACAGTCCTTTTTAGTGTGGATCTTCAAGTGTGTGTGTGTGTGTGTGTGTGTGTGTGTGTGTGGATGGGAAGTGTGTACCCCTATACTGTAGCCATGACACTGAGCAGCAATGTGCCCTTTTCTCTCCATTAGTGATGGATAGCTCTGTCCAGTGAGGACAGTTGCCACTGGGCTGTTTCCATGTAGGAGCACCACTGGTGGCTATTTTTCCATTACAGCACAATAACATACAGTTACAATACACAGCCTGTGAATCAACAATATCCCACTGACTTGTTGTCATGGAAACACAAGGACTGGGAAAAATAGCACAACACAAAGGCTGAAGGGTCGGAATCAATGGGGGATTGCACAGGTTATGTAACTGTAGCGGATTGGGGCCTAAATGAGTGGGTATCTAGTGGTGCATGTCTTATTCACATGGGGACATAAATCCACTGCTTTTGACCACCTCCAATCAAAGGGCCTCTTCCTTTGTCCCCCCAGAGAGGCTCCAGTGAGGAAGGCCCTGGGGCTTGGTGGCATGGCAACACACTTTGCGTTGCACCCCTCCTACTCACACTGGGAGAGAGAGGGCACTGAGAACTCATCAGGGTGATATGTTTGGGACTGGACACAGTTAGGAATGATATACTGAGCGCCGCAATATATCAGGGACAAATACTGTAGTGTAGAAAACAACGGACAACCAAATCTTTAGACTGAGGAGTGATACAAGGAGTATGTGTGGGAGGAGAGCATCTTGTGACTGAACATTGAAGCATAAGTGAGACTTGTGTGGATGTAATGTGGAAATTCATGCATGTGGGCTGGTGAGGTTATCACACTACGTATCAAGAACTTACCTTGGTTGGCCTCTCCATTTCATCCTATTGGTCAACCCCCCCACCAAGCTCAGTAATGGACAGGAGAAAATTGAACTACTTAGACTACATGTTCACTCTAAGTGTGCCTCTGATCTTTAGAAGATAATGGTGGTGGGGTGATGGGGGGGGGCTAAATGCTTTTATCCAATCATCTGAGACCAGAAAAAAACATTCACAAGGCTTCAAGAGGCACTTAAACAATTAGTCATTGAGCAAGAAGACCCCGCTTACTACGTCTGTCTGTCTGTCTGTCTGTCTGTCTGTCTGTCTGTCTGTCTGTCTGTCTGTCTGTCTGTCTGTCTGTCTGTCTGTCTGTCTGTCTGTCTGTCTGTCTGTCTGTCTGTCTGTCTGTCTGTCTGTCTGTCTGTCTGTCTGTCTGTCTGTCTGTCTGTCTGTCTGTCTGTCTGTCTGTCTGTCTGTCTAATTAAAACCAAACCTGGGAACGATTTATATCATAGAAATATAAGGTCCTCTAATCAGTACAACAATAAATCATGTGTAACTCTGTGTTGTCTGTTCACACTGCTATGCTTTATCTTGACCAGGTCGCAGTTGCAAATGAGAACTTATTCTCAACTAGCCTACCTGGTTAAATAAAGGTGAAATAAAAAATAAAAAATAAAAAATGTACCATAAACATTAAATAGCACTGCCCATATATCATAATCAGATAAAGCACTGCCCATATATCATAATTAGATAAAGCACTGCCCATATATCATAATCAGATAAAGCACTGCCCATATATCATAATTAGATAAAGCACTGCCCATATATCATAATTAGATAAAACACTGCCCATATATCGTAATTAGATAAAACACTGCCCATATATCGTAATTAGATAAAACACTGCCCATATATCATAATTAGATAAAACACTGCCCATATATCGTAATTAGATAAAGCACTGCCCATATATCGTAATTAGATAAAACACTGCCCATATCATAATCAGATAAAACACTGCCCATATCATAATCAGATAAAGCACTGCCCATATATCATAATTAGATAAAACACTGCCCATATATCGTAATTAGATAAAACACTGCCCATATATCGTAATTTGATAAAGTTAGAGCAATAACATGCATCATTATCCATGGAAGAGGTCCTGATAGGTTAATATGCACACTTTAAGCCTTACAGGACTATAGCCTCCTGCTGTGTTGAGTGAAGCTTCTCTCTCTCTGACTGTATTCCCATGCAGAGCAGTAGGAGACTCTGGGCTCAATATTGGCGCATAAGCCTTTGAGTTTAATCAGGTCTCTCTGTCAGCTAAGAGGATCCTGCCTCGCTCCTGTTCACATTTGGGATTTAACACCGCACTGCGTGCTGGGTAAAAAGCAGGCCTAAATGAATGTTGTTACTTAGATAGGCTTGACTTGGTGATGATGAGATGGTATTGGCACAACGCAAAGTAGAGAGGGGTCAAGCCAGGGGAAGCTGGGAGTCAACAACAGTGTCAAGACAGAGTCACAGGTCACAGTTAGAATATGGTTTGAGCAGACTGCCACAGAGGGAGTGGATACAGGTGAGGTGAGAGACAGAAAGCAGAGAGAGCGAGAGAGATAGAGAAAGGAGAGCCATGGAGGACGGAGATAAACACACACATACTGTAGGCTGGGTCTAATGAACCGAACACACACACACACTCTAATGGGTTATCAATACTCCTAACTTGCGATTCAGTGTGATGGTGCAGTCGGACTCTGGCTGGATTACTCTGTGTCACTTGATTTTACACAACATTATCCAGATCACATGACCTTACGCATTATTATCCAGGACCATAGGAAACAGAGAGGAAAGAGGCACTATCTTGAAGGGACAAAAGCAATTATATTTTGTCTCTTGTATTAACTGTTGAATAGTGAATTGGAATTCTAATATCATGGGTATTTAATGGTTTTATTAATTGCATTCAATTTTGAGAAGAAAAGCAATGAGAATCAGCAAAGCACAAAGCTGCCTAAGAATAGATTCTGTTCTGCCAGCCTGAATGTAACATTCAAAATGTTTAGACTCGGAAAGCATTGATGAGAAAAAAAGGTACTATTTGGATAAGCTTTCACATACAAAAATGGCACACAATTTCAAACTGTCTACATAATAGATTCAGATATAATGAAAACAATAACAAAACAGTCACCACGCCTCTGCTTTGATTAAAAGCTGAGGGATGGGCTAGCAGAAATGCAACCACTAGAAATTCACAGACAGAGCAATAGGTGCAAGGACTGATCATCCATGATATCAAAATTATAGTTTAACCTTGTTTTGAGGCTATATACTGTTTGTTCACATGTACATTGTTTACAAACATTGGAGTAAAACAAGCTTATTTGGGGGTTTCTCATGGGGCATGTATACCGAGTGTACAAAACATTAGGAACACCTGCTCTTTCAATGACAAAGACTGACCAGGTGAAAGATACTTACTGATGTTACTTGTTATTTCCACTTCAATCAGTGTAACTGAAGGCGAGGGCAAAGGATCAAAAATGTTTTTTAAGCCTTGAGACAATTGAGATATGAATTGTGTGTGTGCAATTCAGAGGAGTAGATGGGCAAGAAAATATTTAAGTGTCTTTGAATGGGTTATGGTAGTAGGTGCCAGGAACTCCGGTTTGTTTCAAAAACTGCAACGCTGCTAGATTTTTCACGTTTCCTTCACCAACTCAATAAAATGAAGGTGTTCTTAATGTTTTGTACACTTAGTACATAAGTTATATTCTTCAAGAATCATTGGGTAAATATTTTTAAGACCAGCAAATTGATGTAACAACTAAGGATTCTAGCTTTACAGCATTGTATTTTTTAAATGTATTTTTCAGAAAGGTTGGGGAGGAAACAATCAATTGAGAAACATAAAGCTACAGATGGTAGGGGAAGGATAATACCCACAGAGACAGTAGGTAACAGTGATGTGGTAGAAGTACTGAAGAGGATGTGATTAGAGAGCATTGGTGAAATGAATGAAGGAAGTTCCTCAGAAGCGCTTCTTGAAGCCAGAGAGCTCCATCTTGTCGATGGATCTCTCATTGGAGAACGAGGTTGGGGTGGTGCGACAGCTGGTACTCCCCTCCTTACTCAGCCACAACTTCTTGTGAAGAGCGAAAGGGAGAGAGGGAGGGAGAGAGGGGGGATAGAAAGAAGAATAAGTTACTCTGTTAGCCACCACTCTCTTATGTCAATGATGGTCATTTTATTAAATAACACTGCTTGTGTTTCCCATAAAGAAATATCAATCTGCTCTATTTTCCTGTTGGCTGTTTTCTCTAAACTTCTACATGATTGGTTTAAATCCTGTTGCTCTCAACAACTAACCATGTGTTCTATATTCTCCAATATAACCAGTGAATCTGGAGCTTGGAAACACACATTCCATTGCTAAAATTAACTTTGAGAGTTTGAGCATGCTTTAGACAGACGGAAATCTGAGGTTCTCTAGAGACCCCTCTGTTCAGCAAACAGTGCCTAGGCCAAATAAGGCTTCCGACTTTTCCGATTGACACAGGGAAGGCATGCTTTCTAAGACAGATGGCCAATCCATGGGGCCAACACTAGATCGACGGTGTCCCCTATAGTATAGTCCCTCTATCACATGCAATGTGTGTCATGTCAAACAGCTGTGGGCATACATTAAAACTTCAACCTCTGTTTCAGATGACTGGTAAAAATGGTTCAGCAACATGATCCTAACCTCCGTCACCAAGGACAAATGAGTCCTAGCCCCAGCCAGCCTGGGTACAGTGCAGAGCAAGCAGTTTTCCTTGGCACCATCTCTACTGTTCTCTATGACAAATGACTTTGAGAAAAGCACAACAAACATAATCAAGTGAATTGAACTGAACTCAGCTCAGTCTTAAATTGAAACCTCAGTTTGCCATGGAGCCTGCCTCAGAGTGGAGCAACAGTCAACATGCTTATTCACAGTATATAGATCAAGCCCTGGTGACTGAGAACCTGTCACTCATGTCGCTGCATGGCCAACTACTAAGGGCTACATTAATTCCTAGGCTGCGTAGATTAGTGGAGAGATTGTAAAGGATCAATGGTCCACATGTGGTCACGTTCTAAAGCACGTTCTGGTGCGATGGGAGTTCAGACCACAGAGACATAATGCCGAAGGGGCTACCCATAGTGTGCTAGAGAGCTGACTGACAGCTGCCTGTATGACAGAGAGAGACAGATGGAGAGAAAGAGAGAGAGAGAGAAAAGGCAACATCTCCATCTACTGCCTTCTCTGCTCTGCTCTAGCGTAGCACACAGCCAGCCCACAGACTGCAGATTGAACAGCAATTGCAGGATTTAGAGGGTAGCTCTAAGACTCCCACTGCATCAGGGACCTGCTAATCTCCACTGACTTCCCTCTACAAGATAAAATGTATTGAACCCAAAACAGTGTGAGCACAAGGATGGTCGCCTCTCTACTGTCACATATCATGTGTCTTTGGCTATTTTCCTTGTTGAAGGCATGTGCCCTACTTGTCTTAGTGATAGAGCGGCTTTGATATCTTCAACTCTTAGGTTGAACTTCTGGAGCAAAGCCTGTCCACCCCCTATTAATTGAATTAAATAATGGACCAACATCAGAAGCAGCTGAGAACACAGTGTGACGTGATGGTGGGTTGATAACACTGGCCTGGTCTCCGAGCACCACCCACTGTGTCAACCACTCTCTTCCTTCATGCCTGCCTGCCTGCTGACTGACTTACTGGCCAGGCCTCTTTTCCCACACATTTGAGGAAATTAGATAACATAAACCAGCGTATGGGAAGGGATTCAATGTGTTGCAGAAACAACTATGGCTCTAACTAATGAGCCCAGCTAGCGGCAGACATTGCATTGTTCCTGGAGAGCAATCTAAACAGGGCCTGTCTAGCTAATGGCTCTGTATGGTGTATAATCAAATTAGCCTTCCAATACTCTGCCAATGTTAACCAGCACCAGGTCAACTACAACATCTCCTGCTTAAAACAATCAGGTTGATAGGGTCAAATAAAATATAACCCTGCTGTAAAAAACAGCATAAGCTGTGTTTTGGACACTATTGACCAGCCTTCGTTGAGCTTTTGCTGGTCATTAAACTTTGCTGTGTTTTTGCGGGTCACTAAACTTTGCTTTATTTTTGCGGGTCACTAAACTTTGCTGTGTTTTTGCGGGTCACTAAACTTTGCTGTGGTTTTGCTGGTGACCAGCCTTCGCTATGTTTTTGCTGGTCACTAAACTTTGCTGTGTTTTTGCTGGTGACCAGCCTTCGCTGTGTTTTTGCTGGTCACTAAACTTTGCTGTGTTTTTGCTGGTGACCAGCCTTCGCTGTGTTTTTGCTGGTGACCAACCTTCATATACCATAAGGAGACTAGTTTTTACCTAATACGGGTCTGCAAGTCACATTAAGCTGGCTTGCAAAGTGATGTTTAATTCCTATTGGAATCCAGTCAGAGTGGGGATATCCAACAAATTTAACTTTTATTCTCCTGCAACCTGCATTCAGAATGACTGCCAGGCATATAAAGATGAACATATGAGACTACCCTAAGCATCTCAACTGGAATAACAATTTCAGTAATGGGTGCAATAAGTCCAACTAACAGTTTTAATTTGTTTAGATTTGTGGAGCATAAGATACACTCATTGATTAATTCATCAATGTACATGCAAAAAACACAGATATTGAAACAAACAATTATAAAAATCAAAATAGAGCATGCTGGGGAATATGATAATGATGGGGATGGATTTGCCAGACAGATCAGTGATGGGGATGCCAGCATACCAGTATCACCAGCTAGTCGGCCAGCCGAACCAGCTAGACCATGCTGGTCAGACCAGCTTGATAAGCATCCAACCAACATGGACCAGCTTGATATTTAGGCTGGTCTATGTAGTTTTCTTCAGCAGGGAAACAATGTTATATCTACATGTATATGTATGGATTATAATATGGGATGTTTTATTTTAACTGTAGCCTTCCAATTGGTGAAATTCTGCAGCAGGAAATCTTATGGAATGTGCCTTTGATCCATGTAAGTGAGAGAGTTAACCAGCTGTGGGAGTGGCTGATACTCTAAACACAGCCACATCCCTGATGTCAAAACAACATGCTCCCAGCATGAATGCTTGAAAGTTCCTAAGTTTATGGGAAGAGAGCTATGTCTGGAGGGGGATATTGTGAATTAATATGTACTGTACAAACTCACCCAATTTCACCCCTCTGTCATTTCTACATTCATAAAAAATGAAGAATTCCTTCTGTGTGAGAGCTTAGGTATGGTAGGGTGTGTGTGTGTGTTTTCTATGAGAGGTGAGTGAGCTATATGGAATGTGGGGGGGCATATGAGATGAGCAGCGCCAGTTCCAGGATGGTACCAACGTGGATTCCTTACTGATGGCTGTTGTTTGTCCATTAAGAGATAAAGAAACCTTAACAGCAACATTATGCGAAACCCTTCCAGAGGAAATCCTACCAGGGTCAAAATGAAATCTGAGCGAATCTGAGCTCTCGAATAGGCTGAAAACCCCCATCTTCAAACAGTCATCAGCCCCACCAAACAGCTGCATGCAGTGCATTAGACAGAGCTGCAGTGATTAGAGTATTCCCATAGAGAGCGCTTTAGAGAGGACTGGCTTTAGTTTGGCCTTCATCAGAACAGGGCTAAGAGGGATTACATGGGCCAGACTCCAGACCATCTGTGTCCCTGCCACGCCACTCGCTGACCAGTGGTCTTAGCCGCCAAGCCTCTCCACCGCCCTGTTCCTCCACCTTACTACTTTATCATCCTCCCTCATCACTCACTCCCTGATCACCCTCTGCTTCTCTTCTTCTCATTCCCAATCTCCCTCCCTGGTGGTTTGTAGGTCTCTTCCTACACAGACGTTGTACAGATTTGGGCCACAGGACTCAGGGAAGAGGAGAGCTATGTTAGTTATAGCAGGCAGCAGGTCAGTCCCACAGTGCTGTGCACATGGTACAACACATACAGAGAGCTAAAACACCATACACTTTCCTCCAGTCTATAAAACACACCCAGGAACACATCTGCTTTCTGTGATTACTTTCACTGATTTTAGGGATTAGAGAACCCACACATTAAAAATATCTGCTACTCCCTGTCTGATACAGCCTGCTAGCCTAAATAAGATGGCAATATGATCCCAACACAGAACAGAGTAGGATAGGGGAAGGGTAGTTGAATATGAAAAGAGAAAAACACTCTTCTACAAGGCAGCAGCTTAGCTGCATACTGTCCAATAGCTTTAGGCATTATTGCAATATTTGTCAACTTATTTGATAAAGCAATAATCTTGTTAATGATCTGAGTAGAATAAATTGTAGCTGACTGAATTATCTCAAGAGGTATGGATGCAGCTGCCATGTATGTATGTATGTATGTATGTATGTATGTATGTATGTATGTATGTATGTATGTATGTATGTATGTATGTATGTATGTATGTATGTATGTATGTATGTATGTATGTATGTATGTATGTATGTATGTATGTATGTATGTATGTATGTATGTATGTATGTATGTATGTATGTATGTATGTATGTATGTATGTATGTATGTATGTAGAGCATGTAACGCCAGGGTAGTGGGTATACATGAATGTATGCACACATGACTGTATGTAGCGTCTGCTAAATGGCATATATTATTATTATTATTATGTATGTATGTATGTATGTATGTATGTATGTATGTATGTATGTATGTATGTATGTATGTATGTATGTATGTATGTATGTATGTATGTATGTATGTATGTATGTATTTATATATAGGAAGAGTTCATCCATCCACCCAGAATGACTGTGGCCTTAAATAACAATTAGGAAGGAAATCATGTCATATCAGGAAACACAAAAGCTGACTGACACTGGCCAAACCACTCTCTCTCTCTCCTCACCAGACATCAGCACAAATTGGGGATAATTCCATTAGGGCTCTTTAATAGAGGTTTTATGGCCTAGGAATGGCAATGTTACCATAGCAGCCCACACAGCTGGGCTTTGTGACTAGGCACCAGGATGAGGTCTCCAGAACACTCAACAGAGCTGAGCTCAGGAAGAGTCCCCTGCTGAGTCCCAAAGTCCCTGTTCTGCTTTTCTGCTTCGACTGTCTGTGGAGAAACAGGATCAGCCCTTAAACTATTGTACAGGAGTCGTAAAAGAAAACCACACATGAACACACACACACACACACATAACAAAGTGTATCCCTCAGGAAAGGGGAGACGTGATCTGTGAAGGCTTGGCATTTCCAACGAGCATGCTCTACATCAAAGAACCCTTCAGAGTGAGAAAAGCTCAGTATTTGGCACATATTGAGAGAAATCTTGAAAGACCAAAGTTAACTATGTGGCAGATAGACTTCAGTCCAGGCTGCACACAGAGCATCAACAACAAAAAACTGATCTGTAAAAACGTTGTCTCCTACAGCGTATCAACCATGTGTGTGTATGTGCTTAGTTACAAGAATTTATGTGTGTAGTGATGAGGTGCAGTAAGCATTAGAGTGGGTGTGGGGAGCAGCCTCTCACAGCTCTCTGTGGAATACTCTTGAGATTATGATGTCATCTTCGTGAGCCGCATCAACTCTGAGGACATCAGATTCACATCTGGATGAGAGACCCGCCTCTGAACCTGCTGGTGAGATCATCTCTACCAAAACACTCACTCCCTGGCCATTCAACAGGGAGGGACAGGATATGAACAAATGAGAGAGAGAGAGAGCGAGAGAGAGAGCGCGAGAGAGAGAGAGCGAGGATATGAACAAATGAGAGCGAGAGAGAGAGAGCGTGAGAGAGAGCGTGAGAGAGAGAGAGAGAGTGATGATATGAACAAATGAGAGAGAGAGCGAGAGAGAGAGCGTGAGAGAGAGAGAGAGAGTGATGATATGAACAAATGAGAGAGAGAGCGAGAGAGAGAGAGCGTGAGAGAGAGAGAGAGCGCAAGAGAGAGAGAGAGTGAGGATATGAACAAATGAGAGCAAGAGAGAGAGCGAGGATATGAACAAATGAGAGAGAGAGAGCGAGAGAGAGAGCATGAGAGAGAGAGAGCATGAGAGAGAGAGAGAGAGCATGAGAGAGAGAGAGCATGAGAGAGAGAGAGAGCGTGAGAGAGAGAGAGCGAGGATATGAACAAATGAGAGAGAGAGAGCGAGAGAGAGAGACAGAGAGCATGAGAGAGAGAGAGAGCGTGAGAGAGAGAGAGCGAGGATATGAACAAATGAGAGAGAGAGAGCGAGAGAGAGAGAGAGAGAGAGCATGAGAGAGAGAGAGAGCGTGAGAGAGAGAGAGCGAGGATATGAACAAATGAGAGAGAGAGAGCGAGAGAGAGAGAGAGCATGAGAGAGAGAGAGAGCGTGAGAGAGAGAGAGCGAGGATATGAACAAATGAGAGAGAGAGCGAGAGAGAGAGCGTGAGAGAGAGCGTGAGAGAGAGCGTGAGAGAGAGCGTGAGAGAGAGAGAGAGAGAGTGATGATATGAACAAATGAGAGAGAGAGTGAGAGAGAGAGCGCAAGAGAGAGAGAGAGTGAGGATATGAACAAATGAGAGCGAGAGAGAGAGCGAGGATATGAACAAATGAGAGAGAGAGAGAGGATATGAACAAATGAGAGAGAGAGAGAGCGAGAGAGAGCATGAGAGAGAGAGCGAGAGAGAGAGAGCGAGGATATGAACAAATGAGAGCGAGCGCGCAAAGAGAACAGACCGTCCCCTACAGACTATGCAGGTTTCCATCATCTCCCCAAACTGATTCTCAAATGGACAATTTCTGACAAACTCTCTGATAATAGGAAACACATTAGCTATAGTAATCAGCCAACTTGTGTTAAAGACAACACCAACAAAAATAAAAAATAAACTGTTCATATCACAATAACTAACAAAGATCAGTAAAAAAATATAAGTCTGGGTAATAGCATTTAACTTGGAAGGAAAATGCAGTATTAATCTTGTCATATTTCCCTCCCAGAGAAACTGATTGTATTTGGGCGTTCTAGTGGACGGCTATGCCAAAACACTATCTCATCACTATAGAATGTGCAGGCAGAATGTGCAGGCAGTGGTCTGTGATTGCTCTGCCCAAATCTGAACAGAGTAAAAATAAAGCCAATCAGATCTATTGGGCTAGACAGACTTGAGGATTGTGAGGATTGTAAAAAAAAAATGACCACAGAGTAAACTTTGACTCCAAAGTCCATGTAGTAAATTCAGTTCAATTCAATTCTATAACACTAAATATGACCAACGAAACAGAAGGGACTATGGAATGCAGGAACTCGTCAATATAGGTAAATAGAGCCACCTGCTGGTGTAAAAAAAGCAAAGCATTTAAGACCGATCAGAGATGGGAGGGGACGATTGGCACTGCATAGAGTCTCACAGCGAAGGTGTCATGATACCCATAAAACCTAGCGGTCAAACAGGGAAACGGTAGCAATATTTTTCCAGTTCGCAGAATTGTCATTTAATTTTTACACTCTTATCAAAAACATCACACCAGGGTAAGCCTACACGAAACACAGCCCTTATTTTAAGTGTTTCTAAAATCCCCTATGGGAAAAAATGAATGGTGGAAAAACTATTGGAACCATTTCCCTGTTTGAATGGTAGGTTTTATGGGTATTATGAGACATACTGTGGTACACTATTCTGTATCTTTCGTAGAAGGGTATTTCCACAAATATAATAAAGGAGAATTTCACCTCATTTATCATTGTCAAAAAGAGCATATGTTTAACTTAAAACAAACATAACATTTCCATCTCAAGGAGTTAAATGAAAGAAATGACTATAGTAAGTGCCATTTAAGGAACTGGATTTTCATCTTAAATCAGCCATAAATCCCCTTATGACAGGAGGAATGGAAGCTTGTTGTGTGCAACAGGGAGGGACAATTGAATGCAATCTTTTAAAAAATATGTAAATTGTTAACATTTCTAGCCTACAGTGCATTCGAAAAATATTCAGACCCCTTGACATTTTGTTACGTAACAGACTTATTCTAAAATGGATTAAATTGTTTTTTCCCCTCATGAATCTATACATAATAGCCTATTATGACAAAGCAAAAACAGTTTATACATTTTTTCCAAATGTATTTGAAAAAATGAAAAAAAAAATGAAATATCACATCTACATAAGTATTCAGACCCTTTACTCAGTACTTTGCTGAAGCACCTTTGGCAGCGATTACAGCCTTGAGTCTTCTTGGGTATGACGCTACAAGCTTGGAACACCTGTATTTGGGGAGTTTCTCTCAGACTTCTCTGCAGAACCTCTCAAGTTCTGTCAGGTTGTATGGGGAGCGTTGCTGCACAGCTATTTTCATGTCATTCCAGAGATGTTCGATTGGGTTCAAGTCCGGGCTCTGGCTTGGCCACTAAAGGACATTCAGAGACTTGTCCCAAAGCCACACCTGCGTTGTCTTGGCTGTGTGCTTAGGGTCATTGTCCTGTTGGAAGGTGAACCTTCACCGCAGTATGAGGTCCTGAGCTCACTAGAGCAGGTTTTCATCAAGTATCTCTCCTTATATTGCTACATTCACCTTTCCCTCAGTCCTGACTAGTGTCCCATTCCCTGCCACTGAAAAACATCCCCACAACATGATCCCACCACCATGCTTCACTATAGGGATGGTGCCAAGTTTCCTCCAGACGTGACGCTGGGCATTCGAGCCAAAGATTTCAATCTTGGTTTCAACTGACCGGAGAAACTTGTTTGTCATGGTTTGAGAGTCCTTTAGGTGCCTTTTGGGAAATTCTAAGCAGGGGGTCCTTTTACGGCAAGAGTCTTGGTGGTACCAAACTTCTTCCCATGTAAGAATGATGGAGGAGGCCACTGTGTTCGTGATGACCTTCAATGCTGCAGAAATGTTTTGGTACCCTTCCCCAGATGAGTGCCTCTCCACGATCCTGTCTCAGAACTCTACGGACAATTCCTTCAACCTCATGGCTTGGTTTTTGCTCTGACATACAGTCAACTGTGTGACATTATGTTGACAAGTGTGTGCCTTTCCAAATAATGTCCAATCAATTGAATTTACCACAGGTGGACTCCAGTCAAGTTGTAGAAAAATCTCAAGGATGATCAATGGAAACCGGAAGCATCTGAGCACAAGTCTCATAGCATATTTGATTTTTAAAACATTTGCATACATTTCTAAAAACATTATGGGGTATTGTGTGTAGATTGATGACGAAAATGTTTTATTTAAATCGTAACAAAATTTGGAAAATGTGAAGTGGTCTTTATCTGTTTATTAATAATTGTAGCCCCTTTTTCTCTCTAATTTCGATCTTGTGTCATTGCTGCAACTCCCTAACGGGCTCGTGAGGTGAAGGTCAAGTCATGAGTCCTCTGAAACATGACCCACCAAACCACGCATCTTAACACCCACCCGCTTAAACCAGAAGCACCAATGGAACGACCGTTCACCTGAACACGAGGTCAGCCTGCAGGCACCCGGCACGCCACAAGGAGTCATTAGAGCGCGATGAGCCAAGCAAAGCCCCCCAGGCCAAACCCTTCCCTAACTCGGACGACGTTGGGCCAATTGTGCGCCACCCTATGGGACTCCCGATCACCGCTGGCTGTGATACAGCCCTGTAACTGGGTTGAAGTGTTATGCTCAAGCCTCAAGTACTAAAAGCTCTTTGGATGTAAACAAAGAACTAACTGCATTGTTGTAAACAAGACCCCACCTGTGGGGCAGAAGGTGGGTGTAATTATGCAGCAGCAAGCTCTTGTTAGAAACTGTAAGCTGTGTCATTGAAGTCAAGTATAAATCAATGACTTTTAGCACTATGCTTAAAAAACCCCACATAGCAATGGACACTTGCAAGAACCTAAATTATGAAACACAGATAATTTTACAGTATGGTCACTCACGACGGGAATACTGTGAAATTTAGAACTACAAGCAACTTGAAGACACCAACCAAATATCTACATTTCCAGAACTCAATTTGGTATCTGCTGCGCGATTGGACATGGTGAACTTAACCTTTGTCCAGAATAATGTCAGGAAGAACTGTCAACCTAAACGCTTCGGTAATGTGCCCCTTTGTACACTAGATGTCAGACTAACCATACTGTCTAATTTGGCCCACACCTCTACTGCTGTTTTACACGTATTTCCTCAAAACAACATAATGGATAGCTATAGGAAATGCCAGCCATTGGAAAAAAAGTGCACAAGCAAAACGCATACAGTCAATTGTCAAAGTCTGTGGTAGTGAGTGCATTAGTGCTGGAAAAGAGCATTTAGGTGAAGGTTCAGCAAATGACTGGCTCTATCGGATGGAAACCGTCCGTTGATTTGCTAGATCCCCCCAGGGGTGACATACAAACAAACATAACCTACTTAACCTGTAAAATACAGTGCAGAGTGAATGTATACCCAACACACACAGACAATTACACACATGTGTAAATCAGATGCACACAACGTCACGCACGCACGCATGCACGCACACACACACAGAGATACTGATGCACATCAAACAGAACAGCAGTAAAAGTCTTAGGACTAATATATATATTTTTTAAGCCCAGTACGGTGGATATTACCCAGGCAGGTCCTGGATCAGTCATTAATACATTACCACATCCCAGTGATGCAATTTTGTTTTACCCCTTATTGTGGTCTGTTTTTATGAGGGTTGAAATATAATGTGATTTAGATAGAGGGCTTTATAAAATCCTCAGATAAAGTGTCCTATTTTTTGTTGTTATTTTTTCCAGCATATTTTTGGCACAATGCCCATCTGATACAAAGTGACATGAGAAATGTAAACACATTAACACAGAGTAAGAGAAAATGACCTAAGTAGGCTACTGTAGCCATTGGCAATGCAGTACTGAATAAAATAGAGCATTGTGGACTATGAACCTAAGGATGGTATTTGCTGCAGGGGGAAGCAAATGGATGTTCTTGGTTTGAGCATGAATGTTCACTTTTCGAAACCGGAAAGTATCAGTTGTAGTTTAGAATATAATTAAGTTATATTTATGCAAATGCATTTTTCTCCTGGAGATGCTGTATTTGAATTTGAAAGTGGTATGAATATATTTGCATGTAAATATTCCCTTGGCTATGTAACATGACCATTGCCTGGGTTTGGAAATGTGAGTAAATGTCATACACACAAACACACACGCGCACACACACATATACATACAGCTAGCAGGTCACCAGACTCACCCTCAGACACAAAAACACACACTCATCAATATACAGAAATACAGCCGGTATGATGCATAACACAGTATTATGCATCATACTGGCTGTATTTCTGTATTTTGAAAGTTATATATCTTGAAAACTTGATTGCTGACATGCAAAACATGTTGGGACTATATCAACAATGGACTAATGAAACAAATACCAAAAGATAGTTTTTAGGTGGAGTTTTCCTTTAAAGCTAGGCAGTGAAGAGCTTTGGAGCATTGTCGTCTCAGCTCCCTCCGTCAACCAGCCTCTCTACATCTGGGTGAGCTTGTCTGCTTTTGCGTCATTTGGCCCACTGAAAACGTTAAGCTGTGGGATTTCAACAGGCAGACTTTAGTGAATTCAGAGTGACAGGGTTCAAGATGCGTTTCAGTGAGCCAATGTGTACAGACAATCTAGGAAAATACCAGGCGATCAGTAGATGATGTCCCCTAAGCTTCAAATGCCAGTCCAGAACACACAGTAATCCACAGAGAGCTCATGCTATCAACACACACACACACATACACACAGCTGGCAGGTCACCAGACCCCCCCCCCACACACCCCCCCCCACACACACACACACACACACACACACACACACACACACACACACACACTAGTGGAGGCTCATAATAATGGCTGGGTCGGAGCGAATGGAATGGCATCAAACACATAGAAACAATATTTCTGATACCATTCCACTTACTCTGCTCCAGCCATTACCACAAGCCCGTCCTCTCCAATTAATGGTCCACCAACCTCCTGTGAGACACACACACACAATAAACCCAGTATGGTGGCAATTAGCCAGACAGGTCCTAGATCAGTCAATAATGTAGTAATGATTTTTTACCCAGAATTCTGATCTGTTTGTATGAGGGTGGAAACATGGCGAGATTTAGATAGAGGGCTTTATCAAATCCTCAGATAAAGTGTCCCATTTTTTTGTTTTTTTTCCAGCACATTTTTGGCACAACGCCTGTCTGATACAAAGTGACATGAGAAATGTAAACACATTAACACAGAGTAAGCGCAAATGACCTAAGTAGGCTACTGTAGCCATTGGCAATGCAGTACTGAATAAAATAGAGCATTGTGGACTGTGAACCTAAGGATGGTATTTGCTGCAGGGGGAAGCAAATGGATGTTGTGGATTTGAGCATGAATGTTCACTTTTCTAAACTGGAAAGTATCAGTTGTAGTTTAGAATATAATGAAGTAATATTTATGTAAATGTTAGATAAGCTGTATTCGAATTTGAAAGTGGTAGTAAGTATGAATATATTTGCGTGTAAATATATTCCATTGGATATGTAACATGAGTATTGCCTGGGTTTGGAAATGTGAGTCAATGTGGGTGGGAGTATTTATTTTCTGGGATCTGGAGTGGAAATTATTTCAAAGGGTTAGGAATGGCACATCTGTGCTATTTATACTTTTGCCCTCAAAGTCATTGTGGTGTTGATGCTGCAGGCAAAGTTCCGTCAGGAGTCCAGGTCAGCTCATGTTTCTGAGTCAGCAGGTAGCTGCAGGTCATAGCTAAGGGACCTCAGGTTGGCAGAGAGCTCTACAGATGTAGGATCTTAATTTGATCACCCTGTTGCAGAAGAACTTTCCTGCAATACAGGATATTTTAAACCTGTGGTGTATTTGAGGTTTAAAAATACTTCTGAAGTTTGTAATTTACACTTAGAAATGTCAGACTTCATTTTCCCTTGTGAAAAATGTATCAACCCCTACAAAAATGTCCATTAATAATAATGCACAAAATATTCATTCATATTTCCTGTTGCTGCAAGATTATATTCCTGCTGTAGCAAACTGGTTCAAAGATCCTACATCTGTAGTTAGAATTTAGCCCCAGGTTAACACAATTGTAGTTACTGGTAGCTCAGATAGGTAGCCTCACGTTAGCCGGTATGTCAGGTAGTCTGTATGAATTTAGCTGCAGGTCTGTATGACGCTTAAAGATAGAAACAGCTGCAGGTTTGTGGTGGTTAGCTACCCAGATTGTAATGTGACATTCATCTAATTAGCCTCTACATACAAGATATTTTCACTTACAGGCACCACACTCCTGCATCTGCAGGAGCATCCCATTGTTTCCTGCATGAACGCCCCCCCCACCCAGGCACGTCATCTTTCCCCTTATTGTCTATGCAATTAAAATGTGGGTCAAAAGGGAAACAATTATTATCTGAGTTTTTCGGGGGCGAATGACATCGCCTAACAGTGTCCTAGCTAGCAACCAGTGTCAAACCTGCCTGCTGTGTACCAGAGTCCTAGCTAGCTAACAAGTTAGCACACAGTGTCTTTCACTCCTGCCTGCCAAACACTTGCCCTCTCCGTTAACAGAACCGCGGGAAAGCAGTGCCCGACAGGCGGGGGCAAAGTACACTGTCTACCGGTGTCCTAGTTATCTTTAGCTCGCTACCTATCCCACCTGCTGTGTACCGGAGTCCTAGCTAGCTAACTAGCTAGCTAGCAGCCAGGGTCCTTCACTAACGCCTGCCCTCGCCATCATTAACAGAAGAACTGTGGGAAAACAGTGCCTGACAGGCGTGAGCGAAGTACAATGTCTACTGGTGTGCTAGCTATCATTAGCTAGCTACCTACCCCGCCTGCAGTGTACCGCAGTCCTAGCTAGTTAGCTAACAAGTTAGTACACAGTGTCCTTCGCTCTTGCCTGCCCTCACCTTTAACAGAATTGCGGGAATGTAGTGCCCGATGGCTGACGTTTTTTTTTTCCAGAATCCTAACCAACTGTGCTATTTTGTTAGTTTTTTGTTGTTGTTTGTAACTCATTTTTAAATGTATTTTGTACAGAACATTGCTGCTACCGTCTCTTATGACCGAAAATAACTTCTGGACATCAGAACAGGTTTACTCACCTCGAACTGGACCAAGACTTTTTCTTTAACGAGTCCGACTTCCGATTTCTCGGGAACAGGCCCAAATTCCCGTCATCTGTGTGAAGAAAAGATGGAGAAAAAGGGGGCAGAGGTCGGGCTGCCTTCTGAGAATTCGTAGGCGAGTGAGTAAACCTCCACTACCATCTGTTCTATTGGCCAACGTGCAATCCTTGGAAAACAAAATGGATGATATACGAACAAGACTATCCTACCAATGGGACATTTAAAACTGTAATATCTTACGTTTCACTGAGTCGTGGCTGAATAACGACATGGATCATTTAGAGCTGACGGGATTTCCATGCAACGACAGGACATATAAACTATGTGTCAGGAGAATTTTCAATCCCAAGTGATAATAACTAACCATCAATAGCTTTGACCAATCCCTGAGGTTTGTAAGACCATGGGTATAATAATTAGGCTAAGACTCAGCTTATGCAAAAGATTAGTACAGTCTATTCAGAGAACATTCTAACATCAAAGATGCAAACCCAGTCTTTATAACACACACACACAAGTTCCAATTTTAAGCAACGCCTTGCTCAGACAGTGTGTGTTTTTCCATTACACAGATACATTGTTTAATCTGCAACATGTTTCATGATTTTCTGCAAGCTTAACAGTTTCTCCCCTCCACGGGTGGAGACAGAATGTCCTGTAAGGAACCCAGTAGTACAGCTTGTCTGTGGATAGCTCCTCTTATCATTTGTTTCACACTTGCACCCTGCTTACATACTAAAGAGAGTCGTTCCCAAGATGGCATAGCAGTCAGACGTCCTTTGACCTCGTCTTGTTGTGTCCCGTATATATATATATATATATATATATATATTTATACCTTTCTTCACATATCTTTTATATATTTTCTTCTCCAAAAACTCAACTTCAAAACACTCTCCTGCAACCCGCCTCACCAATTTAAAAAAAAAGTCTTATTTACCTCAAATCTGAAATCCACAATAGAAGCTAACCAGAAGCTAGCCAGAAGCTAACCAGAAGCGAGCCAGAAGCTAGACAGAAGCTAGCCAGCAGCTAGCCAGTTTACTGGCTAACGTTAGTATTCAGCTAACCACGGTTTGTGGTCATCAGCTATCCTTTAGCTCAAAAATCTATCGCCAGTTTTGTACAACGCGACTCAGACCAGAATATACCGGACCTATTTTTCTCTCCATATCCCCTGATTTGAAACGCAAGCTCTGGACATTTACACCTGGATCTCGCAGCTAGCTAGCTGCTATCCGTGTGACTATTGGCTTACGTCGATCCCGGAGCAAACAAATTATTCCGGAGCTAGCCAGCTGAAGAGTTTCATCAGCCACTCCTGGGCTACAATCACCTATCCGGACCCGTTTTACTGCCAATGCGTAGCCCCCTGGGCCTTCACGACTGGACTACCGACGTTATCTGCCCAAGGGAGTTATCCAACTGGCCCCTCTGTCGCGACGTTACCTGAACGCCCATCTGCCGCCCGCTAATCGTTAGCTGTCTTGTCGGCTGCTATCTGAATAGGTCTATCGGACAATTTATTGGGTCACTATAACTTTATCTATTTTTGCCAATTGGATTGATCCCCTCTACCACATGAAACCGCAATAATCTACCGACGGAAACACTCGAGGTGGCTAAAAACAGACCTCCATCCTATGCTAGCTTGCTACCGATGGCCCGGCTAGCTGTCTGAATCGCCGTGACCCCTACCAACCTCACTACTCACTGGACCCTTATGATCACTCGACTAAGCATGCCTCTCCTTAATGTTAATATGCCTTGTCCATTGCTGTTCTGCTTAGTGTTTATTGGCTTATTTCACTGTAGAGCCTCTAGCCTTGCTCACTATACCTTATCCAACCTTTCAGTTCCACCACCCACACATGCGATGACATCATCTGGTTTCAATGATGTTTCTAGAGACAATATCTCTCTCATCATCACTCAATACCTAGGTTTACCTCCATTGTATTCACATCCTACCATACCTTTGTCTGTACATTATACCTTGAAGCTATTTATCGCCCCCAGAAACGTTCTTTTACTCTCTGTTCCAGACGTTCTAAACGACCAATTCTCATAGCTTTTAGCCATACCGTTATCCTACTCCTCCTCTGTTCCTCTGATGATGTAGAGGTGAATCCGGGCCCTGCAGTGCCTAGCTCCACTCCTATTCCCGAGGCGCTCTCTTTTGATGACTTCTGTAACCGTAATAACCTTGGTTTCATGCATGTTAACATTAGAAGCCTCCTCCCTAAGTTTGTTTTATTCACTGCTTTAGCACACTCTGCCAAACCAGATGTTCTAGCTGTGTCTGAATCCTGGCTTAGGAAGACCAGCAAAAATCCTGAAATTTTCATCCCAAACTACAACATTTTCAGACAAGATAGAACTGCCAAAGGGGGCGGTGTTGCAATCTACTGCAAAGATAGACTCCAGAGTTTTGTCCTACTATCCAGGTCTGTACCCAAACAATTTGAACTTCTACTTTTAAAAATCCACCTCTAAAAAAAAGTCTCTCACCGTTGCCGCCTGCTATAGACCACCCTGTGCCCCCAGCTGTGCTCTGGACACCATATGTGAACTGATTGCCCCCCATCTATCTTCAGAGCTCATGCTACTAGGTGACCTAAACTGGAACATGCTTAACACCCCAGCCATCCTACAATCTAAGCTTGATGCCCTCAATCTCACACAAATTATCAATGAACCTACCAGGTACCTCCCCAAAACCGTAAACACGGGCACCCTCATAGATATCATCCTAAACAACTGGCCCTCTAAATACACCTCTGCTGTTTTCAACCATCTCAGCGATCACTGCCTCATTGCCTGCATCCGTAATGGGTCAGCGGTCAAACGACCTCCACTCATCACTGTCAAACACTCCCTGAAACACTTCAGCGGGCAGGCCTTTCTAATCGACCTGGCCGGGGTATCCTGGAAGGATATTGATCTCATCCCGTCAGTAGAGGATGCCTGGTTATTTTTTTAAATGCCTTCCTCACCATCTTAAATAAGCATGCCCCATTCAAGAAATTTAGAACCAGGAACAAATATAGCCCTTGGTTCTCTCCAGACCTGACTGCCCTTAACCAACACAAAAACATCCTATGGCGTTCTACATTAGCATCGAACAGCCCCCGTGATATGCAACTTTTCAGGGAAGCTAGAAACCAATATACACAGGCAGTTAGAAAAGCCAAGGCTAGCTTTTTCAAGCAGAAATTTGCTTCCTGCAACACAAACTCAAAAGTTCTGGGACACTGTAAAGAGAATAAGAACACTTCCTCCCAGCTACCCACTGCACTGAAGATAGGAAACACTGTCACCACCGATAAATCCACTATAATTGAGAATTTCAATAAGCATTTTTCTACGGCTGGCCATGCTTTCCACCTGGCTATCCCAACCCCGGTCAACAGCATTGCACCCCCCACAGCAACTCGCACAAGCCTTCCCCATTTCTCCTTCTCCCAAATCCAGTCAGCTGATGTTCTGAAAGAGCTGAAAAATCTGGACCCTTACAAATCACCCGGGCTAGAATATCTGGACCCTTTCTTTCTAAAATTATCTGCCGAAATTGTTGCCACCCCTATTATTAGCCTGTTCAACCTCTCTTTCGTGTCATCTGAGATTCCGAAAGATTGGAAAGCAGCTGTGGTCATCCCCCTCTCAAAGGGGGTGACACTCTTGAACCAAACTGCTACAGACCTATATCTTTCCTCCCTGCCTTTCTAAGGTCTTCGAAAGCCAAGTCAACAAACAGATTACCGACCATTTAGAATCCCACCATACCTTCTCCGCTATGCAATCTGATTTCAGACCTGGTCATGGGTGTACCACAGGGTTAAATTCTTGGACTGACTCTCTTCTCTGTATACATCAATGATGTCACTCTTGCTGCTGGTGAGTCTCTGATCCATCTCTACGCAGACGACACCATTCTGTATACTTCTGGCCCTTCTTTGGACACTGTGTTAAAAACCCTGCAGGCGAGCTTTACTGCCATACAACTCTCCTTTCGTGGCCTCCAATTGCTCTTAAATACAAGTAAAACTAAATGCATGCTCTTCAACCGATCGCTGCCTGCACCTGCCCGCCTGTCCACCTGCGCACTCTGGACGGCTCGGACTTAGAATATGTGGACAACTACATATACCTAGGTGTCTGGTTAGACTGTAAACAGTGCCATCCGTTTTGTCACCAAAGCCCCATATACTACCCACCACTGTGACCTGTACGCTCTCATTGGCTGACCCTCGCTTCATACTCGTCACCAAACCCACTGGCTCCAGGTCATCTACAAGACCCTGCTAGGTAAAGTCCCCCCTTATCTCAGCTCGCTGGTCACCATAGCAGCACCCACCTGTAGCACACGCTCCAGCAGGTATATCTCTCTGGTCACCCCCGAAACCAATTCTTCCTTTGGTTGCCTCTCCTTCCAGTTCTCTGCTGCCAATGACTGAAACGAACAACAAAAATCTCTGAAACTGGAAACACTTGTCTCCCTCACTAGCTTTAAGCACCAGCTGTCAGAGCAGCTCACAGATTACTGCACCTGTACATAGTCCATCTATAATTTAGCCCAAAAAACTACCTCTTTCCCTACTGTATTTATTTTGCTCCTTTGCACCCCATTATTTCTCTCTCTACTTTGCACATTCAACCATTCCAGTGTTTTACTTGCTATATTGTATTTACTTCGCCACCATGGCCTTTTTTTACCTTTACCTCTGTTATCTCACCTCACTTGCTCACATTGTATATCGACGTATTTTCTACTGTATTACTGTATGTTTGTTTTACTCCATGTGTAACTCTGTGTTGTTGTATGTGTCGAACTGCTTTGCTTTATCTTGGCCAGGTCACAATTGTAAATGAGAACTTGTTCTCAACTTGCCTACCTGGTTAAATAGAGGTGAAATAAATAAATAAAATAAAAAGGAACAAAGGGTCCTTGTTCTAATTCTGACTAAAACTACACACATCAGTTTATAGTTTTATGATTCTAATACATTTCATACAATTATATGGTTTCTGAGTGGAATTATTTAATCATTATCTTTAAACATATAAATTATTTTATCACTATGTCTGGTAAGACGAGGGGCGGGTTTGTGCGTCTATTTGTCAATAACAGCTGGTGCATGATGTCTAATATTAAAGAAGTCTTGAGGTATTGCTCACACGAGGTAGAGTGCTTTATGATAAGCTGTAGACCACACTATCTACCAAGAGAGTTTTCATCTAAATTATTCGTAGCCATCTATTTACCACCACAAATCAATGCTGGCAATAAGAACGCACTCAACCAGCTGTATGAGGCCATAAGCAAAGAAGAAAATGGTCATCCAGAAGTGGTGCTCCTAGTGGCCGGTGACTTTAATACAGGTAAACTTAAATCTGTTTCTGCCTAATTTCTATCAGCATGTCCCATGTGCAAGCAGAGGGGGAAAACAACTCTAGACTACCTATACTCCACACACACAGACGCATACAAAGCTCGCCCTCCATTTGGCAAATCTGACAGTACGATTTTGCTAGCACAGACTGGAATATGTTCCGGGATTCATCCAATGGCATTGGGGAGTATACAACCTCAGTCACCGGCTTCATCAATAAGTGCATTGACGACGTCCCCCTCACAGTGACCGTACGTACATATCCGAACCAGAAGCCATGGATTACAGGCAACATCCGCATCGAGCTAAAGGCTAGAGCTGTCGCTTTCAAGGAGCGGGACACTAATCTGGACGCTTATAAGAAATCCTCCTAGCCATCAGACGAACCATCAAACAGTCAAAGCATCAATACAGGATTAAGATTGAATCCTACTACACCGGCTCTGATGCTCATCAAATGTGGCAGTGCTTGAAAACCATTACAGACTACAAAAGGAAACCCAGCCACGAACTGTCCAGTGACCCAAGCCCACTAAAAGAGCAAAATGGCTTTTATGCTCGCTTCGATGCAAGCAAAACTAAAACATGTACCAAGTGTTCCGGAAGACTGTGTGATAACGCTCTCGGTAGCCGATATGAGGAAGAGTTTAACCTCTTGGGGCTAGGGGGCATAATTTTCACTTTGGGATAAATAGCGTGCCCAATTTCAACTTCCTGCTACTCATGCCAAGAATATAAGATATGCATATGATTCATAGATTTGGATAGAAAACACTCTGAAGTTTCTAAAACTGTTTGAATCATGTCTGTGAGTATAACAGAACTTATGTAGCAGGCAAAACCACCGAGGACTAACTGTTCAGATTTTTTTTGTTGCCTTTCTCTTTTCCCTGTCTTGTTATTGCCAAGGGATATTTCTTAGTAACACGTTTTCAGTTCCTACCGCTTCCACTGGATATCACCAGTGTTTGAAATTTGGTTAAGGTTATTCCTTTGTGCAATGAAGAAGTAGGCAAACTCGGAACTGGATACACTTTTGTGAGAAGCGCAAGACGTGAAAAGTGGTGCTGGTTTGTTTTCTTTTTCCTGTATTGAACACAGATTGCCCCGTCTAAAATTTGATTGATTATTAACGTTTAAAAATACCTAAAGTTGTATTACAACAGTAGTTTGAAATATTTTGGCAAAGTTTATAGGCAACTTTTGAAATATTTTGTAGTGACGTTGCGTTTTATAAATGGACATTTAGGATATATATGGACTGAATTAATCGAACAAAAGGACCAATTGTGATGTTTATGGGACATATTGGAGTGCCAACAAAAGAAGCTCATCAAAGGTAATGCATGTTTTATATTTTATTTCAGCGTTTTGTGTAGCGCCTGCAGGGTTGAAATATGCTAACTCGTTTGTTTACTGCTGGTGCAGATGGTGCAGGCTATCAGATAATAGCTTCTTATGCTTTCGCCGAAAAGCATTTTAAAAATCTGAAATGTTGGCTGGATTCACAACGAGTGTAGCTTTAATTGAGTATCTTATCTGTGTGATTCAATGAAAGTTTGAATTTTATAGTATTTTATTTGAATCTGGCGCTCTGCATTTTCCCTGGCAATTGGCCAGTTGAGACATTTGCGTCCCGCCTATCCCTAAACAGGTCAACATTCACAAAGCCGCGGGGCCAGACGGATTACCAGGATGTGTACTCAAAGCATGCGCGGACCAACTGGCAAGTGTCTTCACTGACATTTTCAACCTCTCCCTGACTGAGTCTGTAATATCTACATGTTTCAAGCAGACCACCACAGTCCCTGTGCCCAAGGAAGCAAAGGTAAACTGCCTATATGATTACCGCCCCATAGCACTCTCCTCGGTAGCTATGAAGTGCTTTGAAAGGCTGGTCATGGCTCACATCAACAGCATCATCCCGGATACCCTCGACCCACTCCAATTCACATACCGCCCCAACAGATCCACAGATGACACAATCTCAATCAAACTCCACACTGCCCTTTCCCATCTGGACAAAAGGAACACTGTGAGAATGCTGTTCATATACTACAGCTCAGCACTCAACACTATAGTGTCCACAAAGCTCATCACTAAGCTAACGACCCTGGGACTGAACACCTCCCTTTGCAACTGGATCCTTGGCCTTCCTGACGGGCCACACCCAAGTGGTGAGAGTAGGCAACAACACGTCTGCCACACTGATCCTCAACACTGGGGCCCCTCAGGAGTACATGCTTCGTCCCCTCCTGTACTCCCTGTTCACCCATGACTGCGTGGCCAAACAACTCTAACACCATCATTAAGTTTGCTGATGACACACAGTGGTAGGCCTGATTACTGACAACGATGAGACAGCCTATAGGAAGGAGGTCATAGAACTGGCAGTGTGGTGCCAGGACAACAACCTCTCCCTCAATGTGAGCAAGACAAAGGAGCTGATCGTGGACTGCAGGAAAAGGTGTGCCGAACAGGCCACCATTAACATCGATGGGGCTGTAGTGGAGCGGGTCGAGAGTTTCATGTTCCTTGGTGTTCACATCACCAATAAACTGTCATGGTCCAAACACACAAAGACAGTTGGGAAGAGGGCACAACAACACCTTTGCCCCATCAGGAGACTGAAAAGATTTGGCATGGGTCCCCAGATCTTCAAAACCTTCTACAGCTGCACCATCGAGGGCATCCTGTTGCATCACCGCCTGGTATGGTAACTGCTCTGCATCTGACCGTAAAGCTCTACAGAGGGTAGTTTGTACGCCCAAAACATCACTGGGGCCAAGCTTCCTGCCATCCAGGATCTATATACCAGGCAGTGTCAGAGGAAATCCAAACAATTGTCAGAGACTCCAGTCATAGACTCTTCTCTCTGCTACCGCACGGCAAGTGGTACCGGAGTGCCAAATCTAGGACCAAAGGGCTCCTTAACAGCTTCTACCCCCAAACCATACGACTGCTGATCAATTAATCAAATGGCCACCCAGACTATTTACATTGACACCTCCCCCATTTGTTTTTACACTGCTACTACTCTCTGTTTACCCCTACCTGTTTCGTCCGTTGTCGGAATGAGACCAAAGCGCAGCGTGGAAAGTGTACATCTTTCTTTAGTTTTAGATGAACACCAAAAAATAACAAAAGATAAACGAACGTAACGTTCTGCAGGCTACACAGTAACTGAACAAAAACAAGATCCCACAAACTTAGGTGGAAAACAGGCTGCCTAAGTATGATTCCCAATCAGAGACAACGATAGACTGCTGCCTCTGATTGTGAACCATACCCGGCCAACAAAGAAATAGAAAACTAGAATGCCCACCCAAATCACACCCTGACCTAACCAAATAAACAGGCTCTCTAAGGTCAGGGCGTGACACTACCTAAATGTACAAATGACCTCGACTAACCTGTACCCCCGCATATTGACTCTGTATTGCTACCCCCTGTATATAGCCTCGTTAATGTTATTTTATTGTGTTACTTTTATTATTTTTTTACTTTAGCTTGTTAAATATTTTCTTTACTTTATTGAACTGCATTGTTTGTTAAAGGCTTCACGGCATTTCACGGTAATTGTATTACTACACCTGTTGTATTCAGCGTATGTGACAAATAAAGTTTGATTTGATTTGTGTCCTAGCATTGGTTAGCTCACTACCTATCCTGCCTGCTCTGTACCGGAGTCCTAGCTAACTAGCACCCAATGTCCTTCGCTAATGCCTGCCCTTGCAGTCTTTAACAGAACTGCAGGAAAACAGTGCCCAACAGGCGGGGAAGATGTACACTGTCTACTAGTGTACTAGCTAGCTACCTATGGAATCTGCTGTGTACCGGAGTCCTAGCTAACTAGCACACAGTGTCCTTTGCTTCCTTTTGCCAAACACCTGCCCTTGCCATCGTTTACAGAACTGTGGGAAAACAGGCAAAGGACAGGCAGGGGGGGGAAGGACACTGTCTACCGTTAGCATTGTTCTAGCTAGCTAGCTATTGTTATCACCCCCGTCATTTCTTCTGTGGGGTTTATCGGCAGTTAGCATCCAACGTTATGGCGCATTACCGCCATCCACTGTACAGGACCGCTCCCGCCTGTGGACCAGAGTCCTAGCTTAAAAATTTAACAATAGAAGTATAAAGAGGGGTTCCTGAAAATGCAGGAACGTGCTGAATTGTGGCTGCAAATGCACCCTTCACGAGAAGGGGCACACACTTTAAAGCCCAAATCAAACGAAAAGTGTTTCCCAGCTGAAACAGTTCGGAAGAGTTTGTGCATATATTATGATGACATTTTGGGATGTTTTTGTTAGTTTTGGATTTCGTTAAGGGTTTTGTTGGGCACAGCATTTGACATATTTTTCTTGAAGCAATCCGAAGTCAGCAGCCGAAGTCTAGGTCCCTTCGTTGGTGATTGGTCAACAGTTGGGATTCTTCAGCCTACGGGTGTTGATATCTATAGCCAAGGCAGGCACGGCTGGAAAATTTGAGGACCTCCGATTTCAAGAGAGAATACTGTTACGTATGCGAATGAGACTAGCTAAATTCTTTATAAACTGCTCAGGTGTACTAACTACAACTCTCTTCCCCTTCATAAACAAACATAACAAATGTTTAGCGCAGGCAGGTATGGTGGCTCCCATAGGACATATAAGATGAGTCAAAAGGAACACCCAACAATAATTCACACTGGCTACATAGCGAACAACAAATACAAAATGTTTATTATGGAATCTTATGGAAATTAAGATAGCATATGCTATGTGAATTGACACCCTCTACTCTCTCACACAAATTTTGACACTGCTGTCTCTGTGTGATTTCGGTCAGACAGTGCCTGTGCACAAACACACACACACACACACACACACACACACACACACACACACACACACACACACACACACACACACACACACACACACACACACACACACACACACACACACACACACACACACACACACACACACACACACACACACACACATAGTGGAGCACACATCAATGCACAGGCATATAGACACAGACATCACAAACACCCACAGACAGAAAGACAGAGAAGAGCAGCAGAGCTGACAGCTGAGGATCATCACATGAAACAACGATGATCGCTCCTATGGAAATATTTACTCTACTGTTTCATAAGACCCCCCCCCCTTTCATCTCTTTGGGAGGGTGATAGGGAACAATTTTACAAACTTGCTAAATTATTGGAGAGTGGTGATATAATCTAATTTCCCAGTGTGTTCACTGTGTTCACACATGGATGACTCTTCTGTTTGGAATGCAGGGTTTTCTGTGAGCTGGGTTTTTAGGTCGCAGTGTTCTTTGCAGTGTCTGTGAAAGATGTCGAGTGCTATTCTGCGCCGCGCTGTGGACTGGGGTGATCCCTGAGGCCTTGTCAGGCACGGGGGCAGAGAGCTGAGCTGAAAGGCAAAGCTACGCCATGTCTGCTGTGTAACATGTCGGCTCCTTTTAGCAATATCATCCAACAGAATGCACCCGTGGCCATAGTCCGTCCCCCTCCTTGTGCACACACACACAAACATACGCATACATACATACATACACACACAAACAAACAAAACATTCACACTGATGCACCAACGCTCACACACACGCACATCAATGATTTTACGTAACAAAAGGGCAGCAAATGCGCTCCATTAAATACATTATAGGCTGTTGGCCCTGGCCTGCACGGCGCCTGTTCCCTGCCGTGTGTGATGATAAGTGTGGGGCTCAGGCTGGGGTTGAGGTTGGTTAGGGAGGCGGTGTGTGGCCAACCAAAGCAGCAAAATTGACCTTTGTAAAGAACATGGCAACACTAGGCGCTAGTGTACACAAACCCAAGGGGGAGAAGAGAATTAGGACACATCCATGAACAGCGACAGAGTTGTCAAAAGACACCTGGCTGCAGCAGTTCACAGTCTTTCCATGGTACTGACTGTTCAGACTAGGACATTATGCCACGTTGGTCACAATGAAATATTGCTGTCGCTGGGTTTGGGCTGGAGGGAATCGTGTGTAGTTTGTGTAGGTTAAAATCACAAAAGCGGTTCCTTAGTAACCCCATTTGTTTAAATGTTCAATAATAAAACCACTTCCAGCTGTGCACCAAATGTACAGATCATATATTATTCAGAACCATAATCTATATTTAACAACTCTCAATACTCCCATGTGTTTCTATGAAGACTTTTAGGATTTAAATCATACTGATTGCACTGTACTACATTTTCTGCTTGAAAGAACTCAACTGGACACGAACCGAGAACATTTATGTTACCACATGATGAATTATAAATTGTGCAATAATATGTCATACACTGTTTGTTTGGAGCAGTAAAATGCAACAATGTTTCAAACACACTCATACATGGGAAAGTCTTCTTATCCAAGTTCTCCTTCATCTTTGGTCCTCCGCAATGATATAAAGTTAAACTGTTATAATGTAGTGTAACTTCCTGCAATTCTACACATTTTTCCCATGGGGCAGAGGAAAATGTTAAGTTTTATAGCTAATCTCATGCTATTCTACACATTTTGCCACGAGGGTGAGAGAAAATGTTACATTTTTAAAGCTAACTAAAGCTAAAATAAAGGTGTATTGACTGTGATAAAGGCACTGGATTGTGAGCGGTCTTGTTTGCTAAATGAATATATGAAATAGGCAGTGGCATGGTGCATATAGCCATAGAAGCACAATGACATATGTCTCAGTGCGGTCATATTTGTGGCATATTGGGAATGTGGCTTTCAGTTAGTTGTTTTTTGGCCACCCATCCTATGAGAGTGATTGTCAATTCCAGTTCATCTGAATGTCATTCCAGTGCACTGCTTGCTATGAATTTTATCTAATGGTGTTTGGATGTTTAGATAAAAAGACAAATAATGTCCCGTTTGGAACACTGACAAATACAGAGAATAAAACAAAAACAAAAAATGGATTTCCTCATTCTTATTGGGTGGGCCTGGCTCCCCAGTGCGTGGGCCCAGGCCCAGCCAGGCCGTCCCATGCCTAAGCCTTTTTAAAAACGTTTAACCCCTTTTTCTCCACAATTTTGAGATATCCAATTGGTAGTTAGAGTCTTGTCCCATCGCGCTGCAACTCCTGTACGGACTCAGGAGAGGCGAAGGTCGAGAGCAATGCGTCCTCCGAAACACAACCCTGCCAAGTCGCACAGCTCGCTTAACTCAGCCGCAACCGATGTGTCGGAGGAAGCGCTGTACAACTGGCGGCCGTGTCAGCGTGCGTGTGTCCGGCCTGCCACAGGAGTCACTAGAGCGCGATGAGACAAGGGCATCCCAGCCAGACAAACCCTCCCCTACCCCGGATGACGCTGGGCCAATTGTGCGCCACCTCATGGGTCTCCCAGTCGTGGCTGACTGCGACACAGCCCGGGATCGAACCCGGGTCTGTAGTGACGCCTCAAGCACAGCGATGCAGTACCTTAGACCGCACCCGGGAGGCCTACGTGGCTGTTTTGAGGATTTGTTTGTATTTCCTCTGTCAGATACTCTAAACTCATAAAGCAGGGGTGTCAAACTCATTTTGCCCCTGGGGCCATATTTGGTCTTCAACAAGGTCCCGAGGGCCGCACTGAAAGTTGGTTATATTTCCTTTTCATTTTTTAAGTATATTGAGTTCATTCTCCCCCTTCCTCAAACCACCCTCTGCCCGGATTGGACCCCCTCATGGGCCATATGTTTGACACCCCTGCCATACAGTAAAGCAGGATTTACTATGCACAGTAGCTGCCGAAGTGCTCTGACAATCATGCTTCTGAACTTTGGCTCTGTCTATGTGGATTAGTCTGGATCATATGAGATTCTGTTTTAAAGCACTCAGTGAATAACTCATGTAAATGGTCCAGCATTGGAGTATGCATGTCTTATCCTCAGTCTTGTTTGCCTTGACTAATGTAGAGAGAGATACAGGTCAACTGGATCCAAGGACACAGTAACACTTTATACTAAGGCCCCTTAATAAACCATTTCTAAAGAGTTTGGAAAGAGTTTATATAACGTTTATTAATCATTATTCCTACATTTGTAAATGTCAGTAAGCAGTCTCTAAATAGTAAATTACACATTTATAAAGAAAATATATTTTTTATGATTTATAAGATCATTAATGTGTTTGATCATAGCATGTTCACAATATGTAAATTATTACTAATCTACTACAGACATACTTATAAACCAGTGATGAGTTACTGTCAACTCGTAAGCTCATTTTATAAGGTATTTATTAATCGGTAATTAAAAGTTTGGCTCAACATTTATATCTATATTTATAAATACATTTATATAGGTCATGAAATGGTATATTTATTAATTGTGAATGAGTTCATTTATAAATTTGACTACATGCACTTACTACTACCTCAGTTGATTATGAATGAAGGTCCTTAAAACCCATTAACTAATTATTAATACATTATTTTTGCAGCCCTTAATCTGAAGTGTGGACTACATATACTTTATAAACAATTATAAATGACTTGTTACTCTCCAAAAGCTGGCCACATTAGTAGACAGCACCTGATGCTCCACCAATGGCTGAAAATATTCTAAAACATGCAATGGTAAAAGGAGTACACCAGACAAGGAAGTATAAGAACATGTTCTAATGAAAAAAAGAGCATCTCCATAATCCCATCTAAAAATATGCACATAAAGTCAACTAACATGTCTTAACCCAGGTCTGACCCACACTATGTGTTTGTTCAAAAGGGTTAACATCAGGTGGGTGCTTTGAACATCCACTGATCTTCCAACCACTTTGACTATTCTACAGTCTGGCTTTAAGGACAGTGGGAAGATCTGAATTGCATACTTGGGTTCTCTCTCCTTTTAAAAACCCGTTGGATGAGAAAGCCAGAGTGTCTCCTCCTCTAACCTCCTCCAATGGGTTTTGAGAAGGAGACGAGCAGAGAGGACGCAAGGAGTATACAATTGCGATCTTCCCAGTGACTCACAGAGAGAAAATTAGGAAGACCAGAGAGAGAGAGAGAGAGAGAGAGAGAGAGAGAGAGAGAGAGAGAGAGAGAGAGAAAGTTCAGAGATTTCAGTTACATATTTCATAAGCTTCATAACTGCATCCACTGACATGCATCCTAGTTTTAGTGAGAGGCCTAGCATAGACTAGCATAGACTAGCATAGAAAATACCTACCATTCATAGTGGTCCATGCAATCACTTTCTTTCAACTTCATTTTGCGGTGGCATGAGTTGCATTTCATTTTTCTTTTGAGTCATTTTTTATTCTGCAGCCATTTCATCAGTTTCAGTTGTTTTCTTTTGGATTTCCTCCCATGAATTAGATTCCTCAATTTGGTCGCTAAATCCGACATTTTAACATGCTCCTAGCACAATGAATGGATGAATGTATATTGTCACAAGTAACCTGATGTCACGCCTTGGTCATTGTATTTTGTGTTTTTGTTATATGTTTGGGTAGGCCAGGGTGTGACATGGGTTTATATGTTGTTTTCGTATTGGGGTTTGTATTATTTGGGATCGCGGCTGATTAGGGGTGTGGTATAGGCTTGGCTGCCTGAGGCGATTCCTAATCAGAGTCAGGTGATTCTCGTTGTCTTGGATTGGAAACCATATTTAGGCAGCCTTAGTTTCGCTTTGTATTTCGTGGGTGATTGTTCCTGTCTTTGTGTAGTGTTCACCAGATAGGCTGTAATAGTTTCACGTTCCGTTTGTTGTTTTCGTCTTCCATTTATTTCATGTACCGCATTTCATTCATTAAAGTCATGAGTAACCAACACGCTGCATTTCGGTCCGACTCTCTTCCTTCAACAGACGAACGCCGTTACAGAATCACCCACCACTCACGGACCGAGCAGCGTGTAAACTGGCAGGAGCGAAAGGAGGACGTTATGGACGGTAGAGGCATGGAGTATACGACGTGGGAAGAAATCGACAGGTGGGCGGCCGACCCAGAGAGAGTGCAGGCGCCCGCCTGGGATTCGCTGCAGCAATGCGAAGAGGGCTATAGGCGAATGGAGTCGAAAAGGAAGACACCGCGGTGCAGAGCGAAAACCGAAAGTAAACCCCAAATATGTATTGGGGGAGGGCGCAGAGAGAGAGTGGCTGAGTCAGGAGTCAGACCTGAGCCTACTCTCCCTGTTAATTGTGAGGAGCAGCAATATAAGGACTTCTGGTCTTGGGAGATGATATTAGACGGAAAAGGACCCTGGGCTCAGCCTGGAGAATATCGCCGTCCCAAGGAAGAAATAGAAGTGGCTAAAGCGGAGAGGCGCTGGTATGAGGAGGCAGCACGGCGACGCGGTTGGAAGCCCGAAAAACAGCCCAAATTTTTTTTTTTTGGGGGGGACAGAAGGGAGTATGGTCATGCCAGGTAGGAGACCTGCGCAAACTCCCTGTGCTCACCGTTGGGCTAGAGAGACCGGGCAGGCACCGTGTTATGCTATGGAGCGCACAGTGTTTTCAGTGCCGGAGCATAGCCCGGTGCGGCACATACCAGCCCTTCCTATTGGCCGGGCTAGAGTGGGCATCGAGCCAGGTAAGCTTGGGCAGGCTCGGTGCTCAAGAGCTCCAGTGCGCCTACACGGTCCGGTCGATCCAGAGCCACCTCCACACACCAGTCCTCCGGTAGCAGCTCCCCGCACCAGGCTTCCTGTGCGTGTCCTCGATCCAGTACCACCAGTTCCAGCACCACTCACCAGGCCTCCAGTGCGCCTCGCCTGTTCAGCGCAGCCAGCGCTTTTCTCCTCTCCTGCGCTGTCGGAGTATCCCGCCTCTTTAGCGCAGCCAGAGCCTTTCTCCTGTCCTGCGCTGCCGGAGTCTCCCGTCTGCCCAGCGCCGCCAGTGCCGCCAGTCTGCCCAGCTCCGCCAGTGCTCCAGTCTGCCCAGCGCCGCCAGTGCTCCCAGTCTGCCCAGCGCTGCCAGTGCTCCCAGTCTGCCCAGCGCCGCCAGTGCTCCCAGTCTGCCCAGCGCCGCCAGTCTGCCCAGCGCCGCCAGTGCTCCCAGTCTGCCCAGCGCCGCCAGACAACCAGTCTCTTCCAGATCTGCCAGACAACCAGTCTCTTCCAGATCTGCCAGACAACCAGTCTCTTCCAGATTTGCCAGACAACCAGTCTCTTCCAGATCTGCCAGACAACCAGTCTCTTCCAGATCTGCCAGACAACCAGTCTCTTCCAGATCTGCCAGACAACCAGTCTCTTCCAGATCTGCCAGACAACCAGTCTCTTCCAGATCTGCCAGACAACCAGTCTCTTCCAGATCTGCCAGACAACCAGAATCTTCCAGATCTGCTTGTCAACCTGAATCTTCCAGTTCCGCCAGCCAGCCAGGATTTACCGGAGCCTACTACCTGCCTTAGCTTCATCTCAGTACTGGGCTTCCTCTCAGTACTGGGCTTCCTCTCAGTACTGGGCTTCCTCTCAGTACTGGGCTTCCCCTCAGTCCCGGGCTGCCCCTCAGTCCCGGGCTGCCCCTCAGTCCCGGGCTGCCCCTCAGTCCCGGGCTGCTTCTGTCCCGAGCTGCCCCTCTGTCCCGAGCTGCCCCTCTGTCCCGAGCTGCCCCTCTGTCCCGAGCTGCCCCTCAGTCCCGAGATGCCCCTCAGTCACGAGCTGCTCCTCAGTTATGTGGGGATCTGGGTGAGGACTATTAGGCCATGGTCGGCGGAGAGGGTGGATTATCCCAGGACGCGAAGGGGAGGAACAAGGACATTAATGGAGTGGGGTCCACGTCCCGAGCCAGAACCGCCACCATGGACAGACGCCCACCCGGACCCTCCCTATGTTTTGAGGTGCGTCCGGGAGTCCGCACCTTAGGGGGGGAGGTTCTGTCACGCCTTGGTCATTGTATTTTGTGTTTTTGTTATATGTTTGGGTAGGCCAGGGTGTGACATGGGTTTATATGTTGTTTTCGTATTGGGGTTTGTATTATTTGGGATCGCGGCTGATTAGGGGTGTGGTATAGGCTTGGCTGCCTGAGGCGATTCCTAATCAGAGTCAGGTGATTCTCGTTGTCTTGGATTGGGAACCGTATTTAGGCAGCCTTAGTTTCGCTTTGTATTTCGTGGGTGATTGTTCCTGTCTTTGTGTAGTGTTCACCAGATAGGCTGTAATAGTTTCACGTTCCGTTTGTTGTTTTCGTCTTCCATTTATTTCATGTACCGCATTTCATTCATTAAAGTCATGAGTAACCAACACGCTGCATTTCGGTCCGACTCTCTTCCTTCAACAGACGAACGCCGTTACACCTGATGCATATTTACCCTGCCAGAATAGAGTTTTGAGGAGGAGGAGTCTACCGTGTCCAGAAGCAACTTCACCATTCATTTTCTGTATGTATCACTTAAACAACATTTTAAGCCTTGTTTTATTGTTTTACTATTTAAGGAATGTATATTGATTTGTTCGACTTAAATATAAGTAATCTGATTTATTTGTTGCAGTCTCCGAATTGTTAATCAAACTTTTCGCCACCATATCAGGGCATAAAAACTCCAATCTGTCTCCTGAATTAGCTTTGTGTGCATGTGCGCACATGCACACAAGGCCCAAGCTGGTTTTCCCCAGTTTTCCCTGGCTAAATTACAGTTGATGTCGGAAGTTTACATACACTTCGGTTGGAGTCATTAAAACTCATTTTCAACCACTCCACAAATGTCTTGTTAATAAACTATAGTTTTGGTAAGTCGGTTAGGACTTCTACCTTGTGCATGACACAAGTAATTTGTTTACAGACAGATTGTTTCACTTATAATTCACTGTATCACAATTCCAGTGGGTCAGAAGTTTACATACACTAAGTTGACTGTGCCTTTAAACAGCTTGGAAAATTCCAGAAAATTATGTCATGGCTTTGGAAGCTTCTGATAGGCTAATTGACATAATTTGAGTCAATTGGAGGTGTACCTTTGGATGTATTTTAAGGCCTACCTTCAAACTCAGTGCCTCTTTGCTTGACATTATGGGAAAATCAAAAGAAATCAGCCAAGACCTCAGAAAAGAAAGTGTAGACCTCCACAAGTCTGGTTCATCCTTGGGAGCAATTTCCAAACGCTTGAAGGTACCACGTTCATCTGTACAAACAATATTACGCAAGTATTAACACCACGGGACCACGCAGCCATCATACTGCTCAGGAAGGAGACGCGTTCTGTCTCCTAGAGATTAACGTACTTTGGTGTGAAAAGTGAAAATCAATCCCAGAACAACAGCAAAGGACCTTGTGAAGATGCTGGAGGAAACAGGTACAAAAGTATCTATATCCACAGTAAAAACGAGTTCTATAAAAACATAACCTGAAAGGCCGCTCAGCAAGGAAGAAGCTATTGCTCCAAAAGCGCCGTAAAAAAGACAGACTACGGTTTGCAACTTCACATGGGGACAAAGATCGTACTTTTTGGAGAAATGTCCTCTGGTCTAATGAAACAAAAATAGAACTGTTTGGCCATAATGACCATCGTTATGTTTGGAGGAAAAAGGGGCTGGTGCACTTCACAAAATAGATGGCATCATTACGAAGGAAAACAATGTGGATATATTGAAGCAACATCTCAAGATATCAGTTAGTTAAAGCTTGTTTGCAAATGGGTCTTCCAAATGGACAATGACCCCAAGCATACTTCCAAAGTTGTGCAAAATGGCTTAAGGACAACAAAGTCAAGGTATTGGAGTGGCCATCACAAAGCCCTGACCTCAATCCTATAGGAAATTTGTGGGCAGAACAAGGAGGCCTACAAACCTGACTCGGTTACACCAGTCAGGAAGAATGGGCCAAAACTCACCCAACTTATTTTGGGGAGCTTGTGGAAGGCTACTCAAAACGTTAGACCCAAGTTAAGCAATTTAAAGGCAATGCTACCAAACACTAATTTAGTGTATGTAAACTTCTGACACACTGGGAATGTGATGAAAGAAATAAAAGCTGAAATAAATAATTCTCTCTGCTATTATTCTGACAAACACATTCTTAAAATAAATTGGTGATCCTAACTGATCTAAGACAGGGAATTTTTACTCTGATTAAATGTCAGGTATTGTGAAAAACTGAGTTTAAATGTATTTGGCTAAGGTGTATGTAAACTTCTGACTTCAACTGTAGCTGGCTATCTGAACTATGCTAGTTTTGGCTAAATACACTCATACATGGAAGTCTCCTACCCATGTTTTATCCATATTTTGATCCTCTGCAATCATATAAAGCTAAACCCGTTCTCCACTAAGATATCTTAAATTCCTCCAAAGAGTATAATATATAATATAATAATAATATATGCCATTTAGCAGACGCTTTTATCCAAAGCGACTTACAGTCATGTGTGCATACATTCTACGTATGGGAGGTCCCGGGGATCGAACCCACTACCCTGGCGTTACAAGCGCCATGCTCTACCAACTGAGCTACAGAAGTACCACATAAACTGTATCCCATTGAGTCAAAACATTCTAGGGATTATTTCTATATTTATAGGATTGTTTGTATTTACTCTGAACCCATACAGCAGGTGACTCAAACTAATTTTGCCCGGAGGGCCGCATTCAGTCTTCATTGATGTCCGGAGGACCACACTGACATTGGATTACATTTCATTGCCGTCAAAATGTGTAAAAAAAATGTCCTGCTGGACACAATCAAGAGAATGTATGAATGTAGGTCCATTATAATTTCTACACAGTTTAGTTTTGGTTTAAGTCATTTTAAAGTATATTGAGTTCGTCCCGTCCCACAATTTGTTTTCAAATTAAAACGCTGCCCAGATTGGACCCCCTTGCGGGACGGATACGGCCCGTGGGCCATATGTTTGACACCCCTACCATACAGTAAAGCAGGATTTACTTTTGTACAGTAGCTGCCGAAGTGCTCTGACAATCATGCTTCTGAACTTTGGCTCTGTCTATGTGGATTAGTCTGGATCATATGAGATTCTGTTTTAAAGCACTCAGTGAATAACTCATGTAAATGGTCCAGCGTTGGAGTATGCCATTTTCACCATTTATTTTTAGGTAAGACACTGCATATGGTCTTTAATGAAGACTTGTACGTAGTCATTGGCATTGACTAACTGCCCGCTCCAATAACCCACCCAAGCTGCATCGGCTGGCTTCAGAGGCTCTTCCCCAGCCACACCAGTCCCAGCTACATGTCTGCATAATCAATATGACAAGAGGAATCTAAGCTGACTTTCCATCAACAAACAGAACAGGCACAACTGATTCAGTTGGACTTCAATGTAAACATGCTGCAATTGGGTTGAAAGAGGTCAATTGTGAATAAATTGTTACGTACTACTTTATAATAATTTTTATAAACAAGCAGATATGATTGATAAACAATAAGTTAAGTATTTAATCATTTGTAACATTTATAAACAGCTATAAGCATTACAATTGACAAGTATTTATTACATGTAACCATTTTTAAAGCATTTATAAGCATTTATAATGAACTGAAAGATGGCGCTGGGATGCATAGCAGCCGTTTAACAGGCTCCTGACTAATTCTGCTATTTTGTGGGGGGATTTTGCGCTGATCTTAACTTTTATTGTACATAACGTTTCCTCCATCATTTCCTATGACCGAAAAAGCTTTTGAACATCAGAACAGCAATCACGCACCTTGATCTGGAGGAAGACTTCTACTTCAATGAGTCTTTCGGCACAGGACATACTGCTCACCTCGGACCAGGCCAGAGGACAACAACACAAGGAAGAGGAAAAGACGTTGTTATAGAGGTCGCCGTGAGGGCACATTAATGAGACTACGGTGACCAGTGAATAAACTACCCTTACCCTCAATTCTATTGGCAAATGTGCAATCGCTGGAGAACAAACTAGACAAGCTCCGTTCGAGACTATTCTATCAACATAACATTATGAACTGTAATATGCTTCCAGACAAAATAAACACCTTTGCCCGCTTTGAGGATAATACAGTGCCACCGACGAAGACCGTTACCAAGGACTGTGGGCTCTCCCTCTCTGTGGCGGACAGGAGTAAGGCATTTAAACTTGAGCATCAGAGCATGCGACGACTAGCTGGCTGGTGTGTTTATGGACATATTCAATCTCTCTCTATCCCAGTCTGCTGTCCCCACATGCTTCAAGATGGCCACCATTGTTCCTGTACCCAAGAAGGCAAAGGTAACTGAACCAAATGACCATCGCCCGAAGCACTTACTTCTGTCATCATGAAGTGCTTTGAGAGACTAGTCAAAGATCATATCACATCAACTTTACCTGTCACCCTACACCCACTTAAATTTGCTGACCGCCCCAATAGGTCCACAGACGGTGGAATCATCATCACACTGCACACTGCCCTTTCCCATCTGGACAATACATATTCCTCTTGCTGTTAAAGCTTGGGGCCCTGAGTCTCAACCCTGACCTGTGTAATTGGGTCTTGGACTTCCTGACAGGCCCCCAGGTGGTAAAGGTAGAAAAAAACACTTCCACTTCGTTGATCCTCAACACTGGGGCCCCACATGGGTGTGTGGTCAGCCCCCTCTTGTATTCCCTCTTCACCCATGACTGGGTGGCCATGCATGCCTTCAACTCAATCAAGTTTTGACACAACAGTTGTGGGCTTGATTACCAACAACGACAAGACAGCCCACAGAGAGGAGGTATTTCCTGGGAGTGTGGTGTCAGGAAAACAAACTCTCACTAAACGTCAACAAAACAAAGGAAATGATCGTGGACTTCAGGTAACAGCAGAGGAAGCACGGGACAGCAGTGGAGAAGGTAGAAAATTTTAAGTTCCTTGGTGTACACATCACGGACAAACTGAAATGGTCCACCCACACCGACAGTGTGGTGAAGAAATTTGTTTGTCACCTAAAACCCTCACAAACTATTACAGATGCACAATTGAGATCCTCCTGTTGGGCTGTATCACAGACTGGTAAGGCAACTGCACTGCCAACAACCGCAAGGCTCTCCGGAGGGTGGTGCGATCTGCACAACGCATCACTGGGGGCAAACTACCTGCCCTCCAGGACACCTACAGCACCCGATGTCACAGGAAGGCCAAAAAGATCATCAAGGACAACAACCACCCGAGCCACTGCCTGTTCACCCCGCTATCATCCAGAAGGCGAGGTCAGTACAGGTGCATCAAAGCAGGGACAGAGAGACTGAAAACCAGCTTCTGTCTCAAGGCCATCAGACTGTTAAACAGCCACCACTAACATTGAGTGGCTGCTGCCAACACACTGACTCAACTACAGCCACTTTAATAATGGAAATTGATGTAAAATATATCACTAGCCACTTTAAACAAATCAAATCAAATCACATTTATTTATATAGCCCTTCGTACATCAGCTGATATCTCAAAGTGCTGTACAGAAACCCAGCCTAAACCCCCAAACAGCAAGCAATGCAGGTGTAGAAGCACGGTGGCTAGGAAAAACTCCCTAGAAAGGCCAAAACCTACGAAGAAACCTAGAGAGGAACCAGGCTATGTGGGGTGGCCAGTCCTCTTTTGGCTGTGCCGGGTGGAGATTATAACAGAACATGGCCAAGATGTTCAAATGTTCATAAATTACCAGCATGGTCGAAAAATAATAAGGCAGAACAGTTTAAACTGGAGCAGCAGCACGGTCAGGTGGACTGGGGACAGCAAGGAGTCATCATGTCAGGTAGTCCTGGGGCATGGTCCTAGGGCTCAGGTCCTCCGAGAGAGAAAGAAAGAGAGAATTAGAGAATTAGAGAATGCACACTTAGATTCACACAGGACACCGAATAGGACAGGAGAAGTACTCCAGATATAACAAACTGACCCTAGCCCCCCGACACATAAACTACTGCAGCATAAATACTGGAGGCTGAGACAGGAGGGGTCAGGAGACACTGTGGCCCCATCCGAGGACACCCCCGGACAGGGCCAAACAGGAAGGATATAACCCCACCCACTTTGCCAAAGCACAGCCCCCACACCACTAGAGGGATATCTTCAACCACCAACTTACCATCCTGAGACAAGGCTGAGTATAGCCCACAAAGATCTCCGCCATGGCACAACCCAAGAGGGGGAGCCAACCCAGACAGGATGACCACATCAGTGAATCAACCCACTCAGGTGACGCACCCCTTCCAGGGACGGCATGAGAGAGCCCCAGTAAGCCAGTAACTGTAATAGGGTTAGAGGCAGAAAATCCCAGTGGAAAGAGGGGAACTGGCCAGGCAGAGACAGCAAGGGTGGTTCGTTGCTCCAGAGCCTTTCTGTTCACCTTCCCACTCCTGGGCCAGACTACACTCAATCATATGACCCACTAAAGAGATAAGTCTTCAGTAAAGACTTAAAGGTTGAGACCGAGTTTGCGTCTCTGACATGGGTAGGCAGACCATTCCATAAAAATGGAACTCTATAGAAGAAAGCCATGCCTCCAGCTGTTTGCATAGAAATTCTAGGAACAATTAGGAGTCCTGCGTCTTGTGACCGTAGCGTACGTGTAGGTATGTACGGCAGGACCAAATCAGAGAGATAGGTAGGAGCAATCCCATGTAATGCTTTGCAGGTTAGCAGTAAAACCTTGAAATCATCCCTTGCTTTGACAGGAAGCCAGTGTAGAGAGGCTAGCACTGGAGTAATATGATCAAATATTTTGGTTCTAGTCAGGATTCTAGCAGCCGTGTTTAGCACTAACTGAAGTTTATTTAGTGCTTTATCCGGGTAGCCGGAAAGTAGAGCATTGCAGTAGTCTAACCTAGAAGTGACAAAAGCATGGATTAATTTTTCTGCATCATTTTTGGACAGAAAGTTTCTGATTTTTGCAATGCTACGTAGATGGAAAAAAGCTGTACTTGAAATGGTCTTGATATGTTCTTCAAAAGAGAGATCAGGGTCCAGAGTAACGCCGAGGTCCTTCACAGTTTTATTTGAGACGACTGTACAACCATTAAGATTAATTGTCAGATTCAACAGAAGATCTCTTTGTTTCTTGGGACCTAGAACAAGCATCTCTGTTTTCTCCTAATTTAAAAGTAGAAATTTTGCAGCCATCCACTTCCTTATGTCTGAAACACATGCTTCTAGCAAGGGCAATTTTGGGGCTTCACCATGTTTTATTGAAATGTACAGCTGTCTGTCATCCGCATAGCAGTGAAAGTTAACATTATGTTTTCGAATGACATCCCCAAGAGGTAAAATATATAGTGAAAACAATAGTGGTCCTAAAACGGAACCTTGAGGAACACCGAAATTTACAGTTGATTTGTCAGAGGACAAACCATTCACAGAGACAAACTGATATCTTTCCGACAGATAAGATCTAAACCAGGCCAGAACCTGTCCGTGTAGACCAATTTGGGTTTCCAATCTCTCCAAAAGAATGTGGTGATCGATGGTATCAAAAGCAGCACTAAGGTCTAGGAACACGAGGACAGATGCAGAGCCTCGGTCCGATGCCATTAAAATGTAATTTACCACCTTCACAAGTGCCGGCTCAGTGCTATGATGGGGTCTAAAACCAGACTGAAGCATTTCGTATACATTGTTTGTCTTCAGGAAGGCAGTGAGTTGCTGGGCAACAGCCTTTTCTAAAATGTTTGAGAGGAATGGAAGATTCGATTTAGGCCGATAGTTTTTTATATTTTCTGGGTCAAGGTTTGGCTTTTTCAAGAGAGGCTTTATTACTGCCACTTTTAGTGAGTTTGGTACACATCCGGTGGATAGAGAGCCGTTTATTATGTTCAACATAGGAGGGCCAAGCACAGGAAGCAGCTCTTTCAGTAGTTTAGTTGGAATAGGGTCCAGTATGCAGCTTGAAGGTTAGAGGTCATGATTATTTTCATCATTGTGTCAAGAGATATAGTACTAAAACACTTGAGCGTCTCTCTTGATCCTAGGTCCTGGCAGAGTTGTGCAGACTCAGGACAACTGAGCTTTGAAAGAATATGCAGATTTAAAGAGGAGTCCGTAATTTGCTTTCTAATAATCATAATCTTTTCCTCAAAGAAGTTCATGAATTTATCACTGCTAAAGTGAAAGTCATCCTCTCTTGGGGAATGCTGCTTTTTAGTTAGCTTTGCGACAGTATCAAAAAGGAATTTCTGATTGTTCTTATTTTCCTCAATTAAGTTAGAAAAATAGGATGATCGAGCAGCAGTAAGGGCTCTTCGGTACTGCACGCTACTGTCTTTCCAAGCTAGTCGGAAGACTTCCAGTTTGATGTGGCGCCATTTCCGTTCCAATTTTCTGGAAGCTTGCTTCAGAGCTCGGGTATTTTCTGTGTACCAGGGAGCTAGTTTCTTATGAGAAATGTTTTTAGTTTTTAGGGGTGCAACTGCATCTAGGGTATTGAGCAAGGTTAAATTGAGTTCCTCAGTTAGGTGGTTAACTGATTTTTGTCCTCTGGCGTCCTTGGGTAGACAGAGGGAATCTGGAAGGACATCAAGGAATCTTTGTGTTGTCTGTGAATTTATAGCACGACTTTTGATGTTCCTTGGTTGGGGTCTGAGCAGATTATTTGTTGCAATTGCAAACGTAATAAAATGGTGGTCCGATATTCCAGGATTATGAGGAAAAACATTAAGATCCACAACATTTATTCCATGGGACAAAACTAGGTCCAGCGTATGACTGTGACAGTGAGTGGGTCCAGAGACATGTTGGACAAAACCCACTGAGTCGATGATGGCTCCGAAAGCCTTTTGCTTTCAAAACAATGCTACTTAATATAATGTTTACATACCCTACATTACTCATCTCATATGTATTTGTATATACTGTACTCTATATCATCTACTGCATCTTTATGTAATACATGTATCACTAGCCACTTTAAACTATGCCACTTTGTTTACATACCCTACATTACTTATCTCATATGTATATACTGTACTCGATACCATGTACTGCATCTTGCCTATGCCGTTCTGTACCATCACTCATTCATATCTTTATGTACATATTCTTTATCCCTTTACACTTGTGTGCATAAGGTAGTAGTTTTGGAATTGTTAGGTTAAATTACTCGTTGGTTATTACTGCATTGTCGGAACTTGAAGCACAAGCATTTCACTACACTCGCATTACCATCTGCTAACCATCTGTATGTGACAAATACATTTGATTTGGTTTGATTTGATTTGCCATTCCGCTGGCAATAGCCCAGCTCTACCTAGTTGCATAGGCTCGGGATGCGGCGATTCAGCTGACTCCGGCAACTCTCAGGGCAGGTCGGGAGGCCTCGGGTTCTCTCGGCAACGGGATCGACGGGGACTTCCAGGATAACTCGGAAGCAAGGTGGAATCCCTGGATGTGTGAGCGAAGTTGATTTTTTTTTTGTTCCTGTAGTCGCCCATCGATACGGATGGTCAACGCGATAAGGGAATCAAGATCCGTAGGTAACTCCTGAGTAGCAAGCTCATCCTTGACCTCAGAGACGTCATACAGGAACATATCGAACAGTGCTTCCTGGTTCCAAGCATTCTCTGCTGCCAACGTGCGGAAATCCACCGCATAGTCAGCCACCCTGCAGGAGTCCTGCCGAAGCTGGATTAGCTCCCAGGGAGCTTCTCTCCCGGAGAACGGGGCGGAAAAAAACTTCTTCACCTCTTCCATGAACGCCTCCAGACTAACGCATATGGCCGGCTGCTGTTCCCATACAGCAGTAGCCCAGGTGAGAGCCCTCCCAGACATCAGTGTGATGAGCTACCTTGGAGCAATCCGAGGGGAAGGAGGAGGGCTGAATCTCGAAAATGAGGGAACACTGAGCTAGAAACGCCTGACAGGTGCACAACTCTCCATTGAAGCGTTTCGGGGGGAGGTAAACGGGGCTCCTGAGAAGGTGGGGTGGCCGATGAGATGGCGCTGAGTCGCTAAGGAGCTGCGGGGTTACCACCGTGGTAGGCTGCCTCCCAGACAACCTGTGCAATTGCTCCAGCAAACTGTTCAATGCCGGTCATTGCGTTCAGCCAACGTTTGGACCCCCTCCATATGGCCACGAAGCAGTTCCTCGTGCCTCCCGATGGGGGCTCCTTGGGAGGAGATGGCGTTGTGCAGCTGGCCCTGGGTCTGCTGGGTCAGTCATGGCCATTTCATACTATCAGGAATCAAGGTAGGACCCAAGTGCAGACTGTGTGAAGTAACAACATTTATTGTAACCGCAGCGGCAGGCAAACGACATGTCAAGGCAGGCAGGGGTCGCTAACCCAGAGTAGGAGCAAAGGTAAATGACGGCAGACAGGCAGGCTCAGGGTCAGGGATTGGCAGAGTTCAGTATTCTAGAGGTGGAGCAAAGGTACAGGACGGCAGGCAGGTTCAGGGTCAGGGAATGGCAGAATGGTCAGGCGGCCGGGTACAGGTTCAGGACAGGCAAGGGTCAAAAACCAGGAGGACGAGAAAAAGAGAGGCTGGGAAAAGACAGGAGCTGACAGGACAAACGCTGGTAAGCTTGACAAACAAGACGAATTGGAACAGACAGAAAACACAGGTATAAATACCCAGGGGATAAGTGGAGAAGACGGGCAATACCTGGAGACAAGCACAAAGACAGGTGAAGCAGATCAGGGCGTGACACCCAGTCTGTAATACTTAAATGTTTCAAGCAGGCCACCATAGTCCCTGTGCCCAAGAACGCCAAGGTAACCTGTCTAAATTACTACCGCCCCATAGCACTCACATCTGTAGCCATGGAATGCTTTGAAATGGTGGTCATGGCTCATATCAACACCATCATCTCAGAAACCCTGGACCCACTTCAATTCACATACCTCCCAAACAGATCCACAGATGACACAATCTCTATTGCACTCCACACTGCCCTTTCCCACCTGGACAAAAGGAACACCTATGTGAGAATGCTGTTCATAGACTACAGCTCAGCGTTCAACACAATAGTGCCCTCCAAGCTCATCACTAATCTAAAGCCCCTGGGACTGAACACCTCCCTCTGCAACTGGATCCTGGACTTCCTGACAGGCCGCCCCCAGGTGGTGAGGGTAGGCAACAACACATCCGCCACGCTGACCCTCAACACGGGGGCCCCTCAGGGGACCATGCTTAGTCCCCTCCTGTACTCCCTGTTTACCCACGACTGCGTGGCCGCGCACACGACTTCAACACCATCATCAAGTTTTACAATGACACAACGTGGTGGGCCTGATCACCAATGACGATGAGACAGCCTATAGGGAGGTGGTCAGAGACCTGGCAGTGTGGTGCCAGGACAATAACCTCTCCCTCAACGTGGGCAAGACAAAGGAGCTTAGTGTGGACTACAGGAAACGGAGGGCCGATCACGCCCCCAGTCACATCAACAGGGCTGAAGTGCAGCGGGTCGAGAGCTTCAAGTTCCTCGGTGTCCTCATCGCTAAGGACCTATCATGGTCCAAACACAACAACACAGTTGTGAAGAGGGTACGACAAACCCTCTTCCCCCTCAGGAGGCAGAAAAAAATTAACATGGGCCCTCAGAATCTCAGAAAGTTCTACAGTTGCACCAATGAGAGCATCTTGACTGGCTGCATCACCACTTGGAATGGCAACTGCTCAGCATCCAACTGCAAGGCGCTACAGAGAGTAATGCATACGACCAAGAACATCACTGGGCCTAACTCCCTGTCATCCAGGACCTCTAAACCAGGCGGTGTCAGAGGAAGGCCCTAAAAATTGTCAAAGACTCCAGCCACCCAAGTCATAGAATGTTCTCTCTTTTAACGCACGGCAAGCAGTAGCAGAGCACTAAGTCTAGGACCAAAAGGCTCCTGAACAGCTTCTACCACCAAGCCATAAGACTGCTAAATAGTTAACCATATAGCTACCCGGACTATCTGCATCGACCCTTTTTGCACTAACTCTTTTTGACTCAATGCACACACACTGGACTCTACACACACTCACATATACTTACACTGACACTCCAACACACACACACGACACGTACACACAGGCACATATTCTCCACACACACTTCCACACTTATCACATACACTGCTGCTACAGTTTATTATCTATTCTGTTGCCTAGTCACTTTACCCCTACCTAGATGTGCATATCTACCTCAATTTCCTCATACCACTGCACATCAACTCGTTACTGGTACCCCGTGTATATAGCCAAGCCACCATCGACTCGTTACTGGTACCCCGTGTATATAGCCAAGCCGCCATCAACTCGTTACTGGTACCCCGTGTATATAGCCAAGCCGCCATCGACTCGTTACTGGTACTCCGTGTATATAGCCAAGTTATCGTTACTCATTGTGCATTTATTCCTTGTGTTAATATTTATTTTTCTATTTTTATTATTTATTTTTTATTGTATTCTGCATTGTTGGGAAGGGCTGGTAAGTAAGCATTTCACTGTTAGTCTACACCTGTTGTTTACAATGCATGTGACATTGAAATTGGATTGATTGAAAGTTATTGTTATGTTTATGCCTTTATGACACCTCTCAGTTATATTTTGGTTGTAATGTGTTGATATCACCTATTAAAGGGAAGAACTTATACAACCCTATGTACTTATATTCAAATCAAATCAAAGTTGATTGGTCACGTACACAGTTTATCAGATGTTATAGCGGGTGCAGTGAATGCTTGTGGTACTAGCTCATAACAGTGCAGCAAATATATGTATATTACAGTGAGTTATGTCGAGAATCCAGTGTATATGTAAACAGTGTAACAAAATGCAATGTACTAGATATATTAGAATGAGCTATGTGAAGAATACAGTATATTAATACACAGTGTGAAAAACAATATAAAAGATATTGGGTAGTTTACTACCAGCCAGGTCATTCAAGATTGATATCGAAATTGGATGTCTATCCATGTCTTGAGGACGTCAGGAAAACAAATTAAACTGTCCGCTAGGGGCAATGGTGAGCACTGTTACTATCAATTAGGCTTGGGTTTTGCTATGTTGTTGGTGTAGTCCCTTGACTCTGGATCAGGTTTGGGATAGGGTTTGGGACAGGGTTTGGGTTTGGGATAGGGTTTGGGACAGGGTTTGGGTTTGGGACGGTTAAGGTAAGGGTTAAGGTTTGGGACGGTTAAGGTAAGGGTTAAGGTTTGGGACATGGTTAAAATAAAAAAATAAAAACTGGGATCGAAAAGACAACCTTCTGATCCAGAGTCATGGTGTTAGAAGATTTGGTGTTGTATGTTTGATCCCAGTTGTGGACACTGTTGTTTTAGGGGCGGGGGGGGGGGGGTAGTTTTTATGGTTATCTGTACTTTACTATATATTTTTTACAACTTTTACTTCTCTCTATTTCCTAATGAAAATAATGTACTTTACTCCATACATTTTCCCTGATACCCGAAAGTACTCGTTATGTTTTGAATGCTTAGCAGGACAGGAAAATGGTCAAATTAAAGCATTTATCAAGAGAACATCCCTGGTCATCCCTATTGTTTCTAATCTGGCGCACTCACTAAACACAGATGCTTCACTTGTAAATTATGTCTGAGTGTTGGAGTGTGACACTGACTAGCCATAATTAAAAAATAAATAAAAAATAGTGCCGTCTGGTTTGATTAATATAAGGAATCTGAAATGATTTCTTATGTTACTTTTGGTACTCAAGTATATTTTAGGAATTACATTTACGTTAAGTATGTTTAAAACCAAATACTTTTAGACTTTTACTCAAGTAATATTTTACTGTGTGACTTTCACTTTTACTTGAGTAATTTTCTATGAAAGTATCTTTGCTTTTACTCAGGTATGACAATTGGGAACTTTTTCCACCACTGCATATCCCAAACCTTAACAGTGGCATAAACATTTGGAATGAGTGCCTAACCGTAATGTTTTAACCCTATCCCAAACCTTAAAACTTACCTTAACCATTCGTGGGCCTAAACAGAATGCTTTAACCTTAAAACTTACCTTAACCATTCGGTGGGCCTAAACATAATGCTTTAACCTTAAAACTTACCTTAACCATTCGGTGGGCCTAAACAGAATGCTTTAACCTTAAAACTTACCTTAACCATTCGGTGGGCCTAAACATAATGCTTTAACCTTAAAACTTACCTTAACCATTCGGTGGGCCTAAACATAATGCTTTAACCTTAAAACTTACCTTAACCATTCGGTGGGCCTAAACAGAATGCTTTAACCTTAAAACTTACCTTAACCATTCGGAGTGTATCAACCTAACCCTTAACTTCTACATTTGACGTTTGGAGAAATGGAATGATACAGAGCAGCAGGAGCAAAAAATAAATATTGAAGTTGTGTTTGGGGAAAATCCAACACATCACTGAGTAACTGCCTCCTTATTTTCTAGCATGGTGGTGGCTGAATCCTGATATTGGCAAGGACTAGGGATTTATTTTATATAAAAAGAAACAGGATGGAGCAAAGCACAAGCAAAGTCCTAAAGGAAAACCTGTTTCAGTCTGCTTTCCACCAGACTGGGTGAGGAATTCACCTTTCAGCAGGATAAAAACCTACAACACAACAACCTACCAAGACGACAGTGAATGTTCCTGAGTCGTCAAGTTACAGTTTGAAAGTAAATCTACTTGAAAATCTATGCCAAGACTTGAAAATGGCTGTCTAGCCATGATTCCCAACATCTTGACAGAGCTTGAAGAATTTTGAAAAGAATAATGGGGAAATATTGCACAATCTAGGTGTGCAAAGCTCTTATAGACTTACTCAAGAAGACTAATAGCTGTAATCGATGCCAAAGTTTTTTCTAACATATATTGACTCAGGGAGCTGAATACTTATGCAAAGACTACTCAAATGTTGCTGTAATAGGCCTACATGTTTATCATTTGCATGGTGTTTTGTTGCAGGTTTTGTTTCTTGGTTATTAATTGTCAAGCTTTAAAAACCGAAGCCAGACAGCAACATTTGAGTAGCCTAACTAGGACTGTGGCATGTGTCTGTACACTTTCCTTCCACTGCATGCTGTAGAAGGAACACACAAAAGCAGCGCAATTTAAGATAAATTCACTGATGTGAGCGATTCGAATGCATCAGGCTGTAATTTCATAAAGTAGATGACTCAACTGTTGACTCATTTATACTCGCTTGTGTGTCTTATTCGGTCCGCCGGCCTTGTGTTTGACACATGTGCGCTAGCCACGTTTTGACTGACTTGTGATCATTGCCCTTGCTAGTTTGATTTTATTGACGTTCTCAGCCTTAGTTACAGTCGTTCGTTTTTGTTAAAAATATTGAGTAATTGAAACTGAAACAGTGCATCCCAAATGGGTGGAGGCAACAGATAATGTACCAGGCCAGCTATGATTTACAACCTGATATCAATTTTTGGACTACAAAAAAAATGTATTGGTAAATTATATTAATTATGCATTGAACTGCATCCATCCATTCTGCCAACAATGCCTTACTGTACGTCATGGAAATTTGAGTCAAATATAACATGTTTTTTAAAACTGCTTATAAAGTTTTGAAGCATAAACTATGAATTTGATATTTTTCACTGATATTATTATTATCTGTTTGCTTCATATCAGCAAAGTAGTTCAAACGCAGTCAGTTCCACTTTAAGGAAGAGCAATACTGTGGTTTCCCTAACATCAACCTCCATCAGCAGTGATTAAACAACAGCTTCTGACCTAACATGGCAGATTTAGCCTCATGTTCTATTGAAAGCGTTCCAGACAATGAACCTAAGAACTAAGCCTTATTACTGCTGAGACACATTTCAACATGATCTAATTACCAATATAAATACATATTCTGTGTGTGTGTGTGTGTGTGTGTGTGTGTGTGTGTGTGTGTGTGTGTGTGTGTGTGTGTGTGTGTGTGTGTGTGTGTGTGTGTGTGTGTGTGTGTGTGTGTGTGTGTGTGTGTGTGTGTGTGTGTGTGTGTGTGTGTGTGTGTGTGTGTGTGTGTGTGTGTGTGTGTGTGTGTGTGTGTGTGTGTGTGTGTGTGTGCGTGCGTGTGTGTGTTACTGAGAATTCTGAGGGCGCACACGCACACAAAATCCATTCATGTGAGCATGTGTGACCACACAGACCAGATTTAGAACAGCAGAAGGCCCACAATAGGATGTTCTGTCTGTGTACGGTAGCTATAATTTACCTGTGGGAACATCCTGGTTCATTGCAGTGTATCTTCAACCCCTTGACGGAGCTGAAGTAATCACCCTGCGTCCCAGGATGCTGTGTGGGGGGAGTTACCATCGTAGCCCTGGAGGGTGCTCCTTACTGCTGCTCTATAAATAGCAGTAAACTTTGGATGACCCCAAAGCTGCTGGCGATTCTGACTGATTTTGTTTGGGGTTGGTGTATAAGGTTTGGCTTTAAAAGTATTTAACAGTATGTGTATGTGAGATCCTGGAAGTATCCCTAGGGGGCGCTCTGACATTCAGATGTCCTGTTTTAAGCGCCAGACTAATGTTTTGACACTGGTCTTTTTCTTTATTGTCCATCAAGACCATCTTTGTACTCTAGTAAAGCTGCGTTTTAACTTTGAACTTTAATGACAGACAATGCCAGAATCTGTTTCTAGATATTGAATGTGACATTATGATAGGACATTGTCATATTCCCTTTAAAAGGTTAACGGTTAACAGATTTGTGACGCCACTTCAAAAAGGTAGAGAATGCAATGTTTTTTTTTATTCACTCAAAACAATCAAATCTAAAAGACCCTGTTTTTTCCACACAAAAAGGGCAGAAGTCCCAGGATTTGAAAAGGGGAAATTGGATGCAATAAATTAAATGGCACTCAAAACGAACATCTAATTGACTATAAACACTAAGCTTGAAGAAAATAAAACCTCTGTAAAAGGACTCTTATATGACTTAATTCCAAAGTCCTCGCGCTCCATCCCTTGTGAACACATGACATCAAATGGATGAGAGGGGTGTCAGCAAAGTTCATGTTTAGTGACACCACAAAATTATAATCTTGCACTTGAAACCTGATCTTAAATAGTTCATAGTTAATATTGTGGCAACACTGCTTTAATCTGTGCAGCTGTGGAAGAATGGGCTGCTGGGGGAAATGGAAAGATGCTATTATCTAATTTAAGAGCAAATACACGCTTGTATCTTGTATGGTAAATCATCAATGATTTATTGACTTTATCCAACACTTGTCAACTGACTGTCTGTGGTAACACACTGATGTACGGTGTATAGTGGTTCCCTATATTGTTCCCTATATTGTTTCCCTACAGAACAATGGCAATGACTTGACTGAGAGATTAATGTCATCCAATAACCCATTTCTACAATAGCCCTATCTCAATTTAATAGCTGTGTGATCATAGCTAAATGGAGATCATGTACGATACATCTTAATGTTTTGAAAGCAGCAACTCTACCGTGTCACTATACAGGGGAAATTCACCAGTGCCAGGCCAGGGAGGATAGCTTCAATTTGCCCCCCAGGCCTCCGAGTGGAAACGTGCCATTACACATTAGTTTGCTTATGTAGACCATTAAAGACTTGGTAGGCCCACATGTTCCATCACATGCCTTCAGTGCATCACCTATCTCCCAGCTCCAAAGACCTGCTCAATTTAATAGAGTGTATAAGCAGCACAATACTAGAGAGGAAAAATGGGACTATCATTAATATTAAATTTAACCTGGAAACATGGGTGAGCTCTGTGCCTCTGTAGATAAAGGAAAACATAATACACCAGAATAAAAGATCAGTGTGCTTAATTCTGAATTATACGTACCCTATGTATACAACAGTCTTCTTGTATGCAGTGTTGCAAAAGCAGTCCTTCTGTAGCTCAGTTGGTAGAGCATGGCGCTTGTAACGCCAGGGTAGTGGGTTTGATCCCCGGGACCACCCATATGTAGAATGTATGCACACATGACTGTAAGTTGCTTTGGATAAAAGCGTCTGCTAAATGGCATATATTATTATTATTATATATTAACTCAATGACCAACCTGGAGTGAAGACAGACCTGTTATTACCTTCAGCATTTCTGTTAGATTACAGTCCTTTAGACCAAGCTTTAGTCCTACCTCAGTGACACAAAATGTACAGGATTACCCCATAGTGTTTTTTCTCAAAATGAAAGTTTAATTTCACAAATCAGTATAATAGTTTCAATACATATAATCTCCACAATGTAGATTTTTAAATTAAAACTAAAATGTAATTAATATCTTAACGTAGACAGGCAAATTATTATTTAATTTGACATAACACCTGACATAACACCCAAACCTGTTTACAATCATTTCAGACAACCTTTCTTGTCCCTGGCCTGTTTTGTTATTCCTTCTTACCTACTAGGCCTACTATTGGAGGCGTATCCCTTATGAAGGCGTTGGACACATTGGAAATACAGAGGTAATATAAATGTAATTCTTGCTAAAAGTGTAAAAATAGATGTTCAGATGTTTCATATAGCATTGTAACAGTGCTTCTTCACCCGGTTTCAAAGCACTTGACATGGTAAGGGGTTACTTTACCCAAATTCAACGTTCCATAATTTAAAATACCTCTTAAAATACCTCTGGTGAACCACTGAATATATTAAAACCAGCCAATATTATTACCTTCAACTCAAGGGCTTGAATTGGAGTAAACATGTACAGAAAAATGTAGCCTAAGTAAACATTAACAAAACCCTCGAATTATAATTTAAACCCTGGTTGTAGGCGCTATCGGCTTCGTTATGCAGTCAAATATTTTTCTGAGCTCGAAAAATAAATAGGCTGTTGCAAATAATAATGGCCTTACACAAAGTTGTTACTCGTATGGCTATGCACAGCTCGTTAGTAGCACCAAATGTTGTTTGTAGGCAATTATTTTTAGCCACAAAACACTCCATGCATGTTGCTCAAATAGTGCGCTCTCAGCGCAGGCATATCACAGTACGCTACACTAGAGGCGCTGAAGTAGCGGCGTTCAGACTGAATAGGCTCTTTGATGTGCCTCTGACGTGTCCAGTACTCCAGCACAATACTATGATTGGAGCGCACCCACAATGCTCAAATCCCCCATTTTAAATGCTTTGTTTGCCTAAACATGAAACATATTCAAACCATCATTGTCCTTAGAGGGGGGACTCGCTACGACAGACGATGAACACTTGTACGCGCACACCGCACATAGGTGGAAACGGTCACGTACGCACGCACCGATGGCTCGTGTGCACGCACAAACACACAGATGAGGTGATGGTAAACAGATACGGAAACTGAGCCATCCTGACAAATCAATATAGTGCACTGAAAGTCTATTTTGTTTCAACAATATCGAATGGGGAAGAGGCATTTGTTGACAGTTAAAACATCAGCAATCTACAGGCTCCTCCCCTTTGGTGATGTAGCCTTGTGATAAGACGCAACCTTCTTAATGACTAATTTCTCTATCCCAGCCCCGGCTACTCTCTATCCTACAAGTTCCTTCATGCATGCAATGTCCTGATCCGATCGCGTCTGACCTTTTCGTTTTTAAACACAAAATCCGAGATTTTTGTCAGTGTCCGGCATGGGAGATCAGAAAGAGCCGCCAATGGTGCACCGATCTACTTCATTTAGTATCAAGAGTCTACTGCTTCCCTCAAAATGTGAAAAACAGGACTCGGTGCTCCCAGAAAAAAACATTGTTTCTTCGGGTTCTGATTCGGAAAAATCTCTGGATCCTGATATGGAATCTGCACCTTTGAACCCAGAGAAACCGAAGGAGGAGGACGAGGGTACCGAGCGGGCGACAGAGCCTAGCAAAAATGGGAAATATGATAAACCGCCATTCAGCTACAACGCCTTGATTATGATGGCTATCAGACAGAGTCCTGAGAAGAGACTGACTCTGAACGGTATCTATGAGTTTATCATGAAGAACTTCCCATATTACCGGGAGCACAAGCAAGGCTGGCAAAACTCTATCCGCCACAACTTGAGCCTCAATAAGTGTTTTGTGAAAGTGCCAAGGCATTACGACGACCCGGGCAAAGGGAACTACTGGATGTTGGACCCTTCGAGCGACGATGTGTTTATTGGTGGAACTACGGGAAAACTTCGGAGACGCTCTGCTACCTCAAGGGGTAAACTGGCGATGAAACGGGGACTACGCTTTGCGCCTCTCAGTTTGGGAATAAACGACAGGGCGAACAACCCTCTGTATTGGCAAATCTCTCCGTTTTTATCGTTGCACCATCCCCATTACAATGGATCATCTGCAGGATTTCTGAACCAAGGGCACGCGTATGGGTCTCTACTCCCCGGGGTGGACCAGCTGAGTAACGGGGACCTTACACGCCATCTAGGTGGATCTGTCGGTGCTCTGGGTTTGTCAAACAGTTACGGTGTAAACACGTCTGGGCTACTATCGGGACAGAGTGGCTACTTTGTCTCAGGGAGCCAGCACCCGCCGCCGCATCTCCAGCAGAGCGCGCAGGGCTATGGTGTGCCGACGAGCTCGCCACAAACACTGATCTCGAACTCTCTAAGAACGTCCCTACCGTCTTTTTCACCGGGAATTTCTAGCGGGTTTCCAGGAGTGTTGTCCCATCAAAAGAGGGTCACTCCAAATGCTTTCTTAAACTGATTGCACAACGATAACATGGGGAGGACATACAAAAGCACCATATAAATGGCAATTATAGGGTAAACAAACAGTGATCACAAATTAGGTCAGAAACAATAATTCCTCAAAACAAATATGGCCATAGCAGCCTATGTATCCTGAAGTGCAACGATTTATTATTTTGCGTTGAAAGACAAACTTTGTTACCTGTGGGTTGTAAAATGTAACTATAGACTTGCCAAAGGTAACTTTATTTCGGGCTATTTATATCGTACAGATTTTCATTATTTGAATAATTTATTTATGTTTTGTATTTATTGTACAATGTATTTACATTTTATTGTCAGTGTATTCATGAATAAAAAACATACAGTTTATTCATTATTTATATGAGACTTAATTTAGAACGTTTTGGGGGGAAACGTCATACAGATCAGGGTTAAGACACGCGGGAGAAAATAAAAGCCTACAAAAGTCATATCTTCTCAGGTTCTCTGTCCAGAGACTCCAATGTAGGCTACTGCTGTAGGCCTATCTGTAATGTATGCTACACATTTTAGAGAGAAGTAGAGTTTTGTGTGTACTCTTAAATTAATGATAGCCTATTTTGTCACCTATTTTGTTGATGGGTCCGAAATAAGCACATGTAGATTAAAGGACACAACAGTGCATGATAGTGCAGGCCTCCTCCTCGTGTGAGGACTACCTACGTCTTTCATTTAAAGCACTTGAGGTTTCAGTTTCTCGTTAAAACCAGTTCCGGTTGTCTTGACACTTGCCATGTTTGATAAAGGTGTTATAGGCTACTACCTATTCAGGTCTGCAGGTTAAGAGTCTGATCATTTAGTCCTATTACATCAAACACACATTTGGCAAACAGGCGTATAATATCCACACCAATGTAGAGTTTATCATCTAAATCAGTGGTTCCTATTTTTTTCTTAGTCACGTCTACACCTTACAATTATACACAATACGATAAGGCCTACCAGCTTCCTATATATAACCCTGACAAAATGACAAAAATGTAATATGCCCATGTGTGGGGCGGCAGGTAGCCTAGCGGAGCGTTGGGCCAGTAAACGAAAGGACGCTGGTTCCAATCTCCGAGCCGACAAGGTGAAAAATCTGTCGATGTGACCCTACTTGCTCTTGTAAATCGCTTTGGATAAGAGCGTCTGCTAAATGACTCAAATGTAAAACAAACAAAAAAGAACATTTATCCTGTAAATTAAGACTATACTCTGAGCTGTAAATTGCCTTAGCTTTCAGTAATAGGCTATATCCAACCTCACATTCTGAGAATAATGGTTTGAAATAGTCTAGGCCTATTCAAATAAATAGAACAACATCATTCATCACTGATACTTCTGGAATCTGGTTTGCATAACACTGGGGTTGGGCTTACAGAACCACAGTTTGGCAAACGCTGATCCAAAGAAATAGCATTCTGCATTGTTATTGTAATGACCAGTTAATCAAGATTCCATTATCCAATAGGCCTATGTACAAGCAAAATAGTATAATATTCAGGAGAGTAATGCGCTGATTCACACACATTTTGGCCTAACATTTGACAGATTTCTTTCCTTTGTTGGAAAGACTATATACAGGTTTATTTATTTCACAACATTGTATTTTGGATGTTGACGATTTTTTTTGTAAATGTTCTTTCAAAGTTTTGCACTTTTTGTTGTTAGAATAGGCCTACCTAATGTATGAGTATTGTCTGTTTTTGTTGCTGTATGTTTTGAAAAAAATAAACTTGATTAAAGTACAAGACATTACGCTTTGCTATAGGTTTGCTATGTGTAGCATGAATGAAAGAACAACACAAAACCAATGTACGGGTTATACATTCAGACACGCTATATTCAGAGGAAAGAATATGCAGCCTATGTAGCTAGCATAGCAAAATATGTGTTTTATCAACGGAAACAAATATGCACCTTTTTTATGGCTGGAAAAGGATAGCAAATTCACGTAAAATTGGGCTTAAAGTCTTCACCCTAAAAGCATCTCATCCCATACTCTTCTGCTGCTGAATCTCACAAGGTGAAGGGAAAATATATATATAGAGGATAGGTTATGTTTCTGAAACAACGACTCCCCTTTCAATGCAAACCACAGTGCAACGTTTCTGTCAAGACGATCAGCCCAAGTAATTAATTAATTTCAAATGATTACAATAGGCAGGATAGGGTCATTTGTACTGTGTGCAATTAGGCTACTTTGTCAATCATTTATATTTCTGTGGATAAAAATATATAAATGGTGTCATAAAATAGTAAAAACATTTGTAAATTCAATTGAAATGTGTGGTGAGTTTTCGATACGCATGGTATTTGATACAACTGCAGTGAAACGATCGATGTCCGCTTTTCCTGTTCATAAACAACTATGCCGTGGGGTGACATGGCCTACAGATTTCATGTTTCTGAGATGCGGCATATACTGCCATTCTTCATTTCAAAGCAATAGGCTACAATGAATTTAATATATATGCCTATTAATTTGTAATTAATTTGTAATTAATAGGCAGATATATATTAAACATAATAATAATAATGGTCCTTCTGTAGCTCAGTTGGTAGAGCGTGGCGCTTGTAACGCCAGGGTAGTGGGTTCGATCCCCGGGACCACCCATACGTAGAATGTATGCACACATGACTGTAAGTCGCTTTGGATAAAAGCGTCTGCTAAATGGCATATATTATACATTGATTGTGTTTTGTCAATACAAAATGGTAGGTTACAAAATGGTTAAGCCCAATTCCACGTAAAATACACAGGCATGCCACCCATGCCAAATGTATTGAAATTGACCAAATTAATTGAAGCTCTCACAATATGTCTAGTGTAGAACCATATGCCTACTTTGTTATAAAACCATTTGGACATAATTGACTTATTCATAATATTACATATTACTTAATCATAAAATTACATATTACATATCATATGTAGGCTATATTACAACGATTCCACCCTATCTGCAGGGTTTGGGGTAAGGGGGCGATTTAAGAGTTACGATTAATGTCATGTTTAAGGACCATATAGGTCTGTAACTAACCCAAGCCTTGCACAAAAACAATTAACATATAGGGTACTAAATAAAAGTGTACTAATGGACTCAAAAAGTAGTCAGGAAGTGTTGGCTTAATATGTGTAGATACAAATTATTTGAGTTATAGGGCTGCATATAGGCCTACCTTTCATACACCATTCAAACCGAATATTTCCGTTGAATCATTAATTTAATTGGTACGTCCCAAAAATATAAATACAAAATAATAGGCCCAATGGTAAAAGCTACTTCATGAGTAGCCAGAAGCTATGTGGGAGAAGATGCCTCTCATTTGAGACAAAAGTGTGCTAGTTGGTCCGAGTTGTTATGGGGGCTCATTTTAATCTAATGTTTAGAAAGGTGGTTTGAGACAAAAACGTAGAGAAAGTGAAACCATATTAGAAAATAAATAAATTAACATCAGAATGAACTTTGATGTGAAGAGAACCGCACCACATCTCACAAAGGGTAGCCTATATGCCCCATGTCTTATATGCTATAGAAAAGCAACAACAATATTCTCCCTGTGTTCAGGATTATTGTATAGCCATGGCGTTGGCACTTTTCAAAACAAAAACAAGTTGGACCAAGAGCGGCATGAATTGTTCTGGCGTCAAACAATGCTGCTGGCGGTGTGAGCTGTCTGAACATGGCTACAGGAACATGTGTGAACAGGTGAATATAAAAAGTAGAAGTATAACTATGCTACTTATTTTGAGGATGTATTCACTTAAACCTTATCAAGACACATATGTTTCCACATGCCATGGATATAATTAGTGCATCAAATTGATTTAAGTATTGTACGTTTTAGAACGCGTGCAAGATTACTCAGTGTGCGGGTATAGACCTATCTATCTTGGGGTGATCATCCTTATGTTTGTTGGTCATATAGGCTAGCACATTGGACATCTAGCATTGTAATGGTATAAGGTTACTTTGGTCACGATCCTCCACAATTGATATGCATTATTGCATTTCTACTAGAGCATAGGCTAATGATATCAAAATTGAACTATTTCAAGAATCTATAATCTCGAGAACGGTCAAACATTTCCACATAAAACACTTCAGATACATTGTTATTATGGATTAGTTTAAATAATTCATCCGATATTAATTTGATATAGTTTAAACTGGGTGCTACAGTAGCGTTAAAGAAGAAAACAACTAGCCTAAACCCAACAAGCAGGTATGGTACATTCATGTTAAGAGTACATTCATTTAATTGACTATTATAGGAAATAATAAACCATAAACCGCTACAGTGATAACTTGAGGTTGTTAATATGAAATAGTTTCATAACAAGATGCATGTTATATCTAATAATGACATCAGAAGTAAGCCTATAGCCACAACATTTAACATAAGTCAAATTGCCTATAGGCTACTAGGCCCCAACCATGGCTATCCATTACCCCTAAGAGCAGAAGTCATATCCATAACCCATAGGGATGAATCCCCCAACCCGATAAGGTAAAAATCTGTCATTCTACCCATGAACAAGGCAGTTAACCCACTGTTCCTAGGCCGTCATTGTAAATAAGAATTTGTTCTTGACTGACTTGCCTAGTTAAATAAAGGTTAAATAAAAATAACATGATGCTGCCACCAAAACACTTTAATACAAAGTGAAAAGAAAGATGCCTGTGTTAAAAAAATCTTCTCCAAATCATGCTTTCTGTTTGCAACAAGGCTGTTAAGTAATATTGCAAGACAACATGGCAAACAAATTCACATTTTGGCCTAAATTAAATACTACAGGGTTGGGTCAAATCCAATACAACAGAACAGAGGGTGATAAAGATGGGAATGACTGAATAAAATAAATAATTAAAATACTGAGCTATATTGTATGCTCTAAAACAATGGGAAATATATATTATTTTATATTAATACAATTGCTCAGAGAAAGAGACTTTTTATTTTTTTCTCAAAAAGGTAGGGGTCAAAATGATTGCCACCCCCATTTTCAATACCTCACCTTGCAAGGATGACAGCACTGAGAGTTGGAAAACACAATGGGAGGGATATTAGACCATTCCCCATACAGAATCCTTCCAGATCCTTGATATCCTTTGTCTGCGCTTATGGACTGCCCTCTTCAATTCAAACCACAGGTTTTCAATGGATTTCAAGTCTGGAGACTGAGATGGCCATTGTGACTTTTGTGGCTAACTAACCATTTCTTTCTGGATTTTGATGTGTGCTTGGGGTTATTGTTTTGCTGGAAGGTTGCAACCAGGTTGTTGGGTAAGGTTCATGCCCTCGACCCTAGGAAAGACCCCAGGACCAGTGGAAACAAAATAGCCCCATAACATTAAAGATATACCACCATATTATACAGCAGGTATGTTTTCTCATTTCGATGCCAAACCCACCACTGGTGTGCATGGCCAAAGAGCTCAATTTTCAGGTCATCCAACAAATGTAAATGCCTGGAGTTTGTTAAACAGCATTGGTGCATGGATTGGAACTGGTGCTTTGGTCACCAGTCCCTCCTCCTCTTACTTGAGGTACAATAGAGGAGCAATAGAGAACAAAGGAGGAAAGGCCTAAACCCCACTTGTGCCATGTCATGAGGATACCTGGACCACAGATGTGCCTTTTGTAAAGTAAATCAGGTGAGTAGGACTTTAAGACTACTTTGAACAACGTTTTGGAAATGAAAATGGAATAGGACAGACTTGCATATTACTTGAAATATAACATTTTCAAAACATACTTTTGCAACTCAAATGTTGATTATTTGTTCTATTGGCATTCAAACTGTATTTTCATATCTAATGCATAATGGTGGTGGCCTGCTAAATGGCCCATTAAGAGTATGTGTTTTGAACACATTCCTGTTCCTGAGTCTTACCTTTCAGGAATGTGGTCATAATAGCGAATAGCTCCAACTGTTCAAATGTGAGAGCAAAATTTGTAGAAAGAAAAAGTTACATTTCTTATTTGTCTCTGTTGCGGAAATATTTTTTTCCCTATCCACTCGGAGCCAGATTGACAGTGCTATAACCCAATGAGAATTGGTGGGCAACAAGTGTGGCCAATCATATTTCAGGGGGTGCTGGTACCATCCCTGAGAACACATGCACTTAAATACACTAAAAGTCAACAACAAATATAAAATTGTTATTCTTCCATTTCATCCTTTATATATCTTCACTTGACAGACATACAGATTTACAGGCAAATCTGTGAGACAATTTGTATTGCTCTAAAATTGGAGGCAACTGACCGACACATCAGATATCCATCATTACATTCCAAAATAAATACACATTTACTACATCTAGCATCTTTGTCATGGACGGGCATTCCTGAATTAAAACAAAAACTAAATATGTTGATACATGAACTTGCTGACACTGAGTTCTTTATGAACTCATGTGAAGTTCATGTCCAATTAATTTGAATGTGCTTGTTAAGACCCATGGAAGTTAGGGTGCATTATTGAAGTAATTTAAAAGACAAACGAGGAACAATATGAGATTAATGTTGATACCATGAATATAGCATATACTTTCAAAACTTAATATAACCCAATGAAAACATTGGATATTATTTTAATCGTGCAACATTTCAACAGCATTAGTTTATATGCATTATGTGTGGTTGCACAATAGTACGTCTGAATCCCCACTCATTTGGTGTAATTATATGTCTACATTTGGGTATATATGTTACGTTGTATAAATGACTGGAGACAGGCACAGGAATACCTAATAGGGGGTTTTAATACTCCACCCAAAAAAACAACATGCAATGAAAAGGCACTGGGAAGAAGCCCAAAACAAACATGTATACAAAACCACAGGGATGTAACCCAAACAAAAGAGGGAGGTTAAACCTCTAATAAATACACGGGACGAGAACCATAATAACAATACACGGGACGGGACGAGACCCATAATAATGAGTACACAATACACGCAGAATACACGCAGCACGAAAGACGAAACAACAAAGCACAGGTACTCACAAGAACAGCGGACATGGGAACAATAACCGACAAGACAATGGTGAACAGAGGGCACATACAGTGGGGCAAAAAAAGTATTTAGTCAGCCACCAATTGTGCAAGTTCCCCCACTTAAAAAGATGCGACTGGCCTGTAATTTATCATAGGTACACTTCAACTATGACAGACAAAATGAGAAAAAAATTCCAGAAAATCACATTGTAGGATTTTTAATGAATTTATTTGCAAATTATGGTGGAAAATAAGTATTTGGTCAATAACAAAAGTTTCTCTCAATACTTTGTTATTGACACTTTGTTGGCAATGACAGAGGTCAAACGTTTTCTGTAAGTCTTCACAAGGTTTTCACACACTGTTGCTGGTATTTTGGCCCATTCTTCCATGCAGATCTCCTCTAGAGCAGTGATGTTTGGGGCTGTTGCTGGGCAACACAGACTTTCAACACCCTCCAAAGATTTTCTATGGGGTTGAGATCTGGAGACTGGCTAGGCCACTCCAGGACCTTGAAATGCTTCTTACGAAGCCACTCCTTTGTTGCCCGGGCGGTGTGTTTGGGATCATTGTCATGCTGAAAGACCCAGCCACGTTTCATCTTCATGCCCTTACTGATGGTAGGCTTTGTTACTTTGGTCCCAGCTCTCTGTAGGTCATTCACTAGGTCCCCCCGTGTGGTTCTGGGATTTTTGCTCACTGTTCTTGTGATGATTTTGACCCCACGGAGTGAGATCTTGCGTGGAGCCCCAGATCGAGGGAGATTATCAGTGGTCTTGTATGTCTTCCATTTCCTAATAATTGCTCTCACAGTTGATTTCTTCAAACCAAGCTGCTTACCTATTGCAGATTCAGTCTTCCCAGCCTGGTGCAGGTCTACAATTTTGTTTCTGGTGTCCTTTGACAGCTCTTTGGTCTTGGCCATAGTGGAGTTTGGAGTGTGACTGTTTGAGGTTGTGGACAGGTGTCTTTTATACTGATAACAAGTTCAAACTGGTTCCTTTAATACAGGTAACGAGTGGAAGACAGAGGAGCCTCTTAAAGAAGAAGTTACAGGTCTGTGAGAGCCAGAAAACTTGCTTGTTTGTAGGTGACCAAATACTTATTTTCCACCATCATTAAAAAATCATAAAAATCCTACAATGTGATTTTCTGGATATTTTTTCTCATTTTGTCTGTCATAGTTGAAGTGTACCTATGATGAAAATTACAGGCCTCTCTCATATTTTTAAGTGGGAGAACTTGCACAATTGGTGGCTGACTAAATACTTTTTTGCCCCACTGTATATACAATTACTTAGCAGGGGAAATGGGAACCAGGTGTGCTTAATGAAACAGTTCAGTGACACTTAGAGGCCGGTGACGTAGACCTCAGGAGCTGGTGCACAGAAAGAGCAGCAGAACAGGGGGAATCCATGACAATATACTTGTGGATTTGTACAAGTTAGAGATACCTGAAAGGGCTTAATACCACTCCATTCATCACCCAAACCCCCCCACCAACATGAAATATTTGTAGAATTGTAAAATCAATTCTACTTCCCATAGTAGAATGAGAATCAATCAATGAATAAGGAAAATCGTTTTGTAGAAAGCTATCTGCCATAATGCATACCTAACATTTCTTCTAAAACATCTGCAGAAGTGACAGAAAAAAAATAAGAATAGGGTTTGTTTTGAAGAAGAAATATACAGTAGCTATCTAGATGAACACTTATTTTTGTTATTTGCACATTTTATAAAGGGAACATAGCCCCAAAATAGCTCACTTCATAAAAATCATAAAATTATTGATTAATTAAGGATTTCAAGAGGATGAGTCAGAAAAGAGTAACTTAATTTAGTTAGTAATAACATTTCTATAAGATCAATATGGACTATCTGTGATATTCATAGCCGTACTGTAAACTATTATTTAAAAACAATCCTGTTTACCCTATGCACTATATTATTCAGTATATTATCCAGAGCTATAACACATTCAGGAAAGCAGCTTCTATCCCCAAGGCATAAGACTACTAAGTAGCTAACTAAATGGCTACAAGGACTACAGTATCTGAGTTGACCCTTGTCACAGGGCTCTACACACTCATGCACACTGCCACTCCAACATTTGCTCACACACACATACATTTATACTGACTCTACACACACGCATACCCACTCACATACAATCATATACGCGCCAGCTACTCTGTTTATCATATATTGTGATGCCTATTCACCTGACCTCTATACATATCTACCTCTATCACTCCAATATCCCTTCGCATTGTAAATATGGAACTGGAACTGACTGTGTATATAGTACGCTTATTTTCTCGTGTTCTCATTTCCATCTCATTTGTTGTGTTCTACTTTGTTATTTTTAGTATTATTTAGTTATTTTTTACAGCACTGTTGGGTTTAGAGCTTGCAAGAAAGGCATTTCACTGTACCTGTGAATGTGACATTAAAACTCTTGAAACTGAAACTCACAGCAGAAAAGTATTCTGACAACATAAAAACGGAACTACTTGGTCTTTAGTATTACACGGCATCAGGGCTGTAGCTACATATGGGGACACTGAGGTCTGGACCTCTGTAATTTTTTCAAGAAAAATGTAATAACTAAGTTAGGGTCTCAACTTACTGTTGAGAGTTAGAATAGTAGAATACACAAGGTGCAATTTCGAAATTTGGTTGTACATCAGTCGTTTTCCTCTTGTTATACAGTATGTCACTAACAGACAGTCACTCAATTAGCCCCTGTCATTTTGTAGATTGGTAAATTAGTCAAGTTAGTCTAGCCAGCTATCTTAATTTGTTGTAATCATTGCCAAATTACCGGCAGGGCATGCAGGGCACGTGGCCAGTGGCCCTGACCTCCAGGGGGCCCCCATTGATTTTGTTAGTCACTTTCACTCAGATATCATATTAACATGGCATAAGCTTTTAAAACTGCAATCATTTCTCCATACCCCATGGCAAAATGCGTAGAAATGCAGGAAATTATCTGTAAAACAACAAAAAGTTATGTAAAGAAAACGTATTTGTTTAGCTTTTGTTTATAAAATACTTGTTTTACTAACAGATGCCTCTGTACAGCAAGTATTAAAATATAGTTTTTAATCCTGGTGCTGAGTTAATATGAGCTAATTAGTAGCGGCTAATTTTATAGCTAATAGGTTGCATGTTTGTAGATCAACTGAGGTGAATGACGCTAAAGCAACCAATGTGATAGAGGCTAAGTACATTTTTTCTTGTTTTTTCTGTTCTCCAAATAACATTTTAGCGTTTTTATATTATATAGAAATGCAGTAAATTATCTTAAACTTTCTTAAAATGTATTGGACCTTTGATAGTCTTAAAATATCCACATTCCCCAGTCAAAAAAATCCTTCAGGATTCCAATAAAAACATCTGATTTTGGAATCTATCCTATACAAATGTATAGTCCAATAGGACTGGTTCCAATACCTGACTGTTTTTTTCTATTATATTCTTGTCTTGGCATCCAATAGGATCCTATAGGATAAAATCCGATAGGACTGGTTCTGAAATCTGATATGATTTTTCTACTAGGGATCTACCAGAAATCATAAAAACGGGTCGACTTGTCTATAATAAGGCACATATATTTAGCAATAGCAAACAAGAGAAGAAAAAAAAATCTCATCTGCTATAACAATACAGTGACTCAAAAATGACATACAAATGGCTACAACCTTGCTAGCTGGATATCTTGCTAGTCAGCCGACAGGCAACATTTGGCTAACAGTAGTTATTAGCTAGCATAAAAATGAGTGCATAAAATGCTGTAAGATTACGAAAATATGACTAAAACATTGGCAAGTGCGTCAGGGAACATAAGGAAACAAATACTGCACTCACAGTTCCTGAATTCACACACAGTAAAGGATAAAACAGTTCGAATAACAACGTTAGAAACCTGGACATTGTCTGCACAGCCACAGGTGGCGAGCTAAACTTGGGAGTTAGGCTAATTAACACTGCAAGCTCATGCTAGCTGTGACTTCCTCAGTCACTCTTAAAGGGACAGGCTTTCTTACAGGGGAATAAAACAAAAATTAATATAGAACTGTTTTTTCCGATCAATTAACATTTAGAAAGTAATGTTGTTGTATTGTACTGGAACTAATGACAACAGACCATAATTTAATGGGTTTAAGTAAGAAAAGATGTTATAATATGGTTCTGATTGGGGTGACAAAATCCTACTAGACTTGTCAAAAACCTATAGGATACATTTTATTTTAATCCGTCTGTCTGCATATTTCTAGACATGGCATATGAGTGATAACCAATGGGTTAGAAAATATTCTACCCAATCACCCATTATGAACACAATGGCAAAGACAACCATTTTATCTAAATGATGAAAGTGTGTTCCACGACAGAGAGAAACAAAATGGTGCAGTTTTACTTGTGAATTCCAATAGGAAAAAAGTAGTCCAATAGGATTCTGATAGAGGTGATACAAAATCCTATAGGATTGCGAGAATTCTATAGGATCCAATAGGATTACTTTTAGTCCAATTTAATTCAAATAGGATTCTGATACAGGTGACACAAACTCCTGTAGGACTGCAAGGATCATATATGATTCTATTGGAAAAATCACTAATCCTATAGGATTCTTTTACTATGGTTCCTTAAACTGTGTCAAAACATTTAGCTTAAAGTGGCAATCAGTAGGTTAAACAATAACAACGTTTCTTTAAAAAGCTGAGGGATGCAGCTGGAGAAATGTAACAACTCTTAATGAATAGACAGAGCTATGGATGCAAGGACTGGCCATCCATGATATTAAAATATTAAAATGATAGTTTTAACCATGTTTTGAGGGTATACAGTTTGTTTACATTTACTTTGTTTACAAATATTGTAGTTAAACAAGTTTATATTTTGAGTTCTGATGGGGTACGGCAGTTTAACCAAGTTGATGAGGGATTTATGAGTTATATTCTTCAAGAATCAATGGGTATATGTCAATAATTTATAAGTTTTAAAAAATGGATGCCGCAACTAGTGTGGTTCCACTGTTAAATAATTGTTTAAATTACTAACATAAATCATATACATTATTGAATTTGAAAGACTAAAAAGGTTTGGTAGCAGGAATAGTAGCACCAGAATATTTCTAATCTATTTCATTGTCCATTTCCTATAAAAGATGAGCATTGAGGGTTTCCAAATAACACATAAAGCAAAGTCAAAATCTAAGATCGCTAGTAGTTGTATGCCATTTTAGCACAAACTCAAATGCGCTTTGGCTGAGGTCGACCTCTTGAACCCGCAATCTACATCACTAACAACATCGGTGACCTTGCAACATTGGCTTCGGTTTTCTGGGGCATTTCTACATTATTTTGAAACAAACAAGCAGAAATCGATGTGCTTAAACCTCCATGGCCACGTTTCGCCCCCGCCCCTGGTAAGGATTGCGTGCATAATCATAGAACCACGGTTGGCTCTGGGAGCATGCACACCCAGGCAAGATGACCTTCCCCAAACTGGCAGTGAAGCGAGGGCGCCAGTGTGCATGCGCAGTTGCATCCGCAGGGTTCCGTGACAACACTAATAGTCAGCATGGATCACTGGCACGCAGTCACTTCTAATTAGAATTGTTTCAATCTTCTACTGGCTTTATTTTCAGAGCTCCAATCTTGGTTTTCAGAGATGCCTACAATCTCCTGACTCTACCCTCCCTGTCCCTCCATTTGAGCTTTCTTCGTTTAGGGTTCGCCATTTACAAAAACCAAGGTTGGCTGACGTACTCCACGTCTTCCCATCATTGCAGTGTGTTATGTATGCATGCTTTCAAATGCCATCTGATTTAAAGTACGTAAATTGTCAGTTCTACTCGGCAGGTAGCCTAGTGGTTAGAGCGTTGGGCCAGTAACCAAAAGATTGCTAGATTGAATTCCTGAGCTGATAAGGTAAAAATATGTTGTTCTGACCCTGAACAAGGCAGTTAACCCACTGTTCCTAGGCCATCATTGTAAATAAGAATTTGTTCTTAACTGACTTGCCTAGTTAAATAAAGGTTAAATATAAAAAATAAAAATACTATTTGGCGGATGTCATTTTCAGTGCCTTTAGTTCATAATCATTCATGTTAACTTCATAGTGTTGGGAAAGATACTGTCAATGAAATGTTGATTTGGTTATAACTTCAAAATACCACAAACATGTCTGTTTTATCGTACCATCACATTTCCAGAATTTTTCCCAGAATTGTTTTCCCAATAGCTGTTAAGTGCTAGCCTAAGGTATATTCAACATTGATTAATTTATTGATAACCTTATGCACTCTTTTTGTGACAAAGTCATGGGTAAATCTTGCTCGCTCAAGGCTAATTGCCAAGCTTTTGTAGTTATGAAAGCCTTGACCTCTTGAAATCTGGAATGAAAACGAGGTGAGATTGTACATAACCAATGAAAGAGCTTGAATTGGATAGGTTGAGATTTTTTTTAGTATACAGACAGTGATGTCTGAGCCCCTTATGCTCCCGCTTAGGCACTGTGGAGAAGGAGGATGTGTAGGAAGGTGTGCAAAGACGAAAGGTGGAAGAGTTGGCGTTCTCACTAAAATTGTGTGGAAAACGAGAGTTGAGGGCGAGGGCAAGCTGAATGACAGATACGGCCTCAGCTACAACATGGCGTCCGCGCCATCCTCACCCTGGGAAAAGAAAGGCGCCTTTTGAGGTAAAGAGAAACACAATGCCATCAATGACAAACTACTGGTTTAGCATCTAAATCTTTTAGTTGATAGTTGAGTAAGATCATTTCGTAATTAATCACTGCAAAGTTGTTTTTAAATGGGTTGCTGAACTTGGCAAGTGTGCATATACTGATGAAAAATCAGACACATTGGAATATCACACCTTCATGTAATATAATATATGCCTTTTAGCATACGCTTTTCTACAAAGTGACTTATAGTCATGCGTGCATACATTTTAAGTATGAGTGGTCTCAGGAATCGAACCACCTATCCTGGCGTAGGAGGCGCCATGTTCTACCAACTCAGCTAGAGGACCACATGTGAGTTTAATTTACTACATCTTTCTCAATTTACATAGCTACTGTATACAACGTTTGCTATTTATGCAGACAATCTACATATAAGCAAGTACAAATATATAGGAAATGTAAATATCTAAAGGGTACAAATGATAACTTCTGTCTTCATATGCCTTTTTTTTTGGCAGCAGGAATTAAGGAAATGCAGAAGTTAGGACTTTAAAACCACACTCTGTATGATGCATTCCATAAGAGCAACAGGGTACTTTTTTCAACATTATTTTAAGCTACACATTATTGGTGGAAATATTACAAATATGGCTTTAATGGTAGTCATAATGATAACAATAACATCCCACTGGGCACAAACTGGTTTAATCAACTCCGTTTCAACTTAATTTGTCAACGTATTGTGAAATTTAACCACATAATTATGTTGTTATGGTAACCAATTTTCACATAGACATACCTTGTTATACAATATGTTGAATTTGTACCTTTGAAACAACGTTAGATTTCAACGTTATATCCACTATCAGAAAAAAACATAGTTTGGGCAGCACCTCCTACTGGAGAGTTTATCATCTACAGCTATCATTTTGGTCTCCCATTCAGGGTTTCAAAGGCCCAGTGCAGTCAAAAATTTGATTTACCTGTGCTGTATATATATTTCCACACTATGAGGTTGGAATAATACTGTGCAATTGTGAAAATGATGAAAATTCCTTTTAGTTTAAGAGCTGTTTGAAAAGACCACCTAAAATGTCTGCCTGTTTTGGTGGGATGAAGTTTTGGCCTTCTTGGTGACATCACCAGGTGGTAAATTAGTTAACAGACCAATAAGAGAGTTCCAAACCTCTCTGCCAATTACAGCTAGTTCTCAGTTTTCCCCTCCCCACTCAGACTCCTCCCATACAGTCATTGCAAAATTCTTGCTTGAGAAATTGCTATTTGCTAAGAAGCTATTTTTGTTTATTTTTGACCATTTTAATTCGAAAACAATCACAGTAAGGTACTTAATTGTTACCCAGAAATGATTTTATATTGAGATAAAAACTGCTGTATTGAACCTTTAAACAACCCGTGCTTAGCTGTGATATATGTCACTGACTCCTTCCAATGTGCTATCATGAGAATGATTGTTGAGAGATCTCCACTTAATAACTAAATATATTCCCTGTTATTATCGAAGCCATTCCAAAGAGTAGGTTTAACAGAGCAAATTAAATGAAAGCATACTTTATAAGTCATTTACTGTAACAGCAATGATAGTAGGCTTATATCAAACGTGCGGAGTCATCAACAGCTAGTGTTTCAATTCAACCCCGGGTTTAAATAAAAATATAGAATGCATATAGGCCTATGGTTTCAAACATTGGTTGATTTCAAATTTAACCTACAAGTTAAGAATTCATGTATTGGATTCACATCTACATCTCAACCAAATGCCAAAGTTAAATCATTGGATTAAAACAAATCAAACTTTATTTAAAGTATATTTAAAGTTTTGATTTAATTGAGTCCTATTCTTTAACTTAGATTTTTGGTTGAGATGAAGATGTGACTCCAACATATCAATTATTACTTTGTAGACAAACTGGATATTGAATTGTGGTTGGTTGAAGAAGATGTATCTTCTGCTTGGATAGTTCCATCTGTGCCACTGACTTAGTCTGGTTGAATTCCAGTTTGTCCACAAATTAATAATTGATATGTTGAATTCACATTTCCTCACGTCAACATCTACCGTGTGAAAAATCATCATATTTAAATCTGAAATGTCATAGACTACAAATTGCAAAAAAATATGTTTTAATGGAGAATTAGGCAGGTCTGAGGCCGAAAAAGAAAGCGATTTGATGCCTAAAAAAGTGTAGTGTAGTTCCAGTAGTTAGCTTCATGGCAAAAAAAAAGTAATTCACTAATGAAAACACAACCAATATTTGAATTTAGTTCAACAACCACCAAGCTACTGTCAAATGTAGTTACATTACCTGTTGAACTACATGTAGTTCACTACTCTTCAACACTGAACACATTTAGATGACAACTAAACCGAAAATCTGATATTGTTTTTCCATTGGAATTTGCCTGTACTTTTAGATGGCTGCAAAGCATAATGATAACACATCAAGAATTCAACAAACTTCTGGCTGTCTTTTTGAGTGGGTGAATAAAGGTTGAAATCTAATTGAACAACGTCTAAACCAAATATTACACAAATATTACACAAATAGCCATCTGAAATCACGTGGTGTGCGCAGTGGGATAGTTTAGCAGAAACGTTTATCTAAAGTTACTTTCAGCGTATAAACATTCAATTTTATATAGCATATATGGTGTGGGAATCAAAATCATAACTCTAACTGCATTTAAAGCCTATTATTAAAGTAGGAATTTAATCTTCCCAAATTAAGGAAGTAGTGTTCAATGATAATGAAAATAGATACATTGAGAAAAATATGAACTAAAATACAGAAAACCAGATAGAGATTTTCTGTCTGAGTTAAGCCATTGGTAAGACATTTTACCTGATATAAAACATGTATTAAGGTGAAGTCTAAAATTTGATTTCAATTTTTTATTTGTATTAGGGCCAACATCATTGCCTTTAAATGAATTATTGATTACTCTGTTATAAAAACAAACTTTAAGAACGTCCTACAGAGTAGCCTTCTACATAGTCAATACATACTTTCCCTAAATAATGAAATAAATTATACAATGTGAAGGAAGTAAGTTTGTAAAAAATAACTGGTATCTAAACTTGAGTAGTTTTTCCAAATATTTTAAATTATTCTGTAATATTGTCTTGACTATTTTAAAACATATTTAAGGGTTCTTTGAACAACGTTTAGGAAATTAAAATGGAATAGAACTGAAGTGCATAATATATTAAATATAACATGTTTTCCAAAAAATACTTTTGCTACTTAAACGTTGATTATTTGTATTATTGGCATTCTAACTGTATATTTTCGTTTCTAATGATAATGATGGTGGCGCACGGAACAACTTTGTCTTCCTCCTGGAATTTGGCTATGGGAATTTGAATTTGCTGATATCGAATAGATGTTAAACACTTTTGAACATGACAACATACCATGACCTAGGTCTGACATGGTGGGATGGATATTCCATTAATTATCAATGATAGAAGGATAGAGGAGAAAGAGCCCACTGGACAAAGACGTCAATTCAACGTCTATTTGACATTGGTTCAACGTAATTTCATTGAAATGAAGTGGGTGTGCCCAGTGGAAAAGATATATGCAGCAGGACATAATTTCATTTTGCTGGAATAATTTTGAAAAAGTAATAGCAGCTGCGATGTCATTGGCATATGCCTATGAACGATGGAACAACATGGAAGTAGTTTTCAAAAATATAATTGGTTTTAGTACATCGCCACTGAGTGCAGGTTTCATAGAACTCACTGTTGAGCAGCCTCTCTAGACTACTATAGGCCTATGGTATAGGCCTGTAGTAGTTGGCTGCTGGGGGGCAAGGAGACCCTCAGCTCCGCTAAAACCATTGACAACTACGTGCAGTTTAAGGGATCGTTAAATAAATGTTATTACTATTTGATTTTAATATCATCACGTATTGAGCATAGTCTGAACTACAAATGACAGATTATTCGATGCAATTGCGCACATTTAGCTCTATCAAAACTATATAGCAAGTAAATGTATGCTATTCATGATCAGTAAACATAAATGAATCATGCAATTTCAGATACGTGAAGGTACCTATCAATTTGGCATGTAACTAGCTAAGCAAACATCATTTAGCTTGCTTCGTCAAAGATTAGGCTTTTGAAAAGAGGTTGCTGTCATCACCATTATAGATGGCAAGCAAATCAAGCAGTATTTGGATATAGTAATCTAGATAGTTTATCCTCTGAAAGTTCGCTTGTTAACTAGTCATATTTACGTGATCTGTTCTCATCTAGCTAGCCAATTTGATGTGGTCCATCAATCACTGCAGTCCAGTGGTCACCAAACTTTCCTGAGTCAAAGATCACTTTCGCAGTCAAAAAGCAAGCCGAGATCTACCGCTCAGATTTCTTTAAAAAAAACCTGACTTAAAAACAAGAACCTGATAAAAACAGTTATCTACTTGCTTCTGAATGAGGTTTGTGCAGTAGGCCTAATACATTATCACATCATATTGGTTATATGTCTGGCATGCCAATATGGTTATTTTCTCAGACCATATTATGTTTCAAAAGTCGAGCTTTAATAACAGAATCGATCAGTTGGTGTAGCACTTGATAGGCACAGCTGAGCAAAAATTGAATCAAGTAACAAATCATTTACTTTTTTATTTTACTGGACTGACTGTACCTGCATCTGATGGTCATGGTGCATTCAAAACAACTGGGAACTTGGAATAAACGAGGTCAAATCATGACGTCAGTGAACTTCAGGTCGGAAAGTCGGAGCTCTAGAAAGATGCCCGAGATTCCGAGTTGGATGACCGTTCAAAAGATTTTCCACTGTCGGATCTCGCTTTTTTTCCGAGTTCCCGGTTGTCTTGAACGCACTGAAGACAGAAGTTTGAAATTTCCCAGTTCCCAGTTGTTTTTAGCACATTAGTCTCAGCGGAGCGAGAGAGAGAGAGAGAGCAGCAGAGGGTCCGCCACTCATTGTCCCTACTCTCTTCTTCTTTTCCTCTCATGAGACTGACCCTCTCATGAGACTGATGGCGAAACTCGAGTCGCACCGCATCTGCCTCAGGCACAAATTCATGTTGTTCCTATGACTAGAGAAGATGAAATACTCCTCGATATTAAAACTGACACGACGAGCTGCTAATAATAGTACAAACGCAGGGCTATCAATACAATTGACTACTAATTCATTTCAGCTGCAAGTAGAGATTCGTGCGTTTTATGTTTGAATAGTGTTGAATAAAAAGTGCTGACCGTGTTGAATAAAACTTCATCATGAACTCACTCATAAAAACAGCAGCTCGTTGCTGTATTCTTTGACAGTCTCTGGTCATGGTTTTATAATAATAATAATAATAATAATAATAATAATAATAATATATGCCATTTAGCAGACGCTTTTATCCAAAGCGACTTACAGTCATGTGTGCATACATTCTACGTATGGGTGGTCCCGGGAATCGAACCCACTAAAAATGATGATATCCCACTTAAGCTAGTATCAAACTTCTCAGTGTCAAGGTAGGTACGGTGATTTGCGCTATGTGGTTAACCGGCTCGTAGGCGTACTCAAAGGTAACAGGAGTTTGTCTTTTCAGACAAAATAAATGGTTCAAAATGGGAACAGGGCTTCTGTGAAGGGCTTCTGAATCAAGTGCACCTACCGACAACAGCGCAACGCGGGAAAAGGGGCACACATCTTTATCTTTGGCTTTTCAACAGAAATGTTTGGTGATCAACTAGGAATGACTTCAACTAGGAATCGCCATCGACTGACAGCAGCACTCGTATTTAAATACTCTTAAAAACAAAGTTGAAAAAGGGATCATTTTAGATAACTTTGCTAGGCAGGCCTACTTTGGCTGTAGAAAATAAGTACATAAGGTCTACTTACCATTAGATATGTTTAGCCAACTGTACACAATTTCTACCAGTAGCTTGCAAAATTAACACCACTCCAAATGCACCCTTCTGCTGTTTGACAAGCAGAGTCCAAAAAGACGAGGAATTATACAACATATATGAAATTACATTATCAATTGATGTTTACTGATCATGAAAAGCATAAATTTACTTGCTGTATAACTCTGATGATAGAGCTAAATGTGCGCAATTGTTTTGCAATGAATAATCGGAAATGTGTAGGTCTGACTATGCTCTTCATAGTTAACATGTGTTTAACAATTCCTTGCAAACAGCGCAGTTTTGTCAACGGTTTTAGCAGAGCCGTGGGTCTCCTTGCCCCCCAGCAGGCAAATCGAGTGCCATCATCAGTCTTATTCGTCCACATGAAGCCTAGGCCAGATATTCTCAAAGTGGGGTCCACATAGGTACTGCAGGGGATAAGCAGTCAGACCCCAGTGGTGCAGTGATCTTAAGGCACTGCATCTCAGTGCAAAAGGCACCACTACAGTCCCTGGTTCGATTCCAGGCTGTATCACATCTGCCTGAGATTGGGAGTCCCATTGGCCCAGTGTCGCCCGGGTTTGACCGGGGTAGGCTGTCATTGTAAATAAGAATTTGTTCTTAACTGACTTGCCTAGTTAAAATATTTTTTTTATATATACACACACACTGAACAACGTAAAGTCCCATGAGGTGAAATATAAGATCCCAGAAACTTTCCATAAGCACAAAGCTTATTTCTCTCAAATTTTGTGTATAAATTTGTTTACATCCATGTTAGTGAGCATTTCTCTATTGCCAAGATTTTTACTTCACTAGGCAAGTCAGATACAAACAAATTCTTATTTACAATGACAGCCTAGGAACAGTGGGATAACTGCCTTGTTCAGGGGCAGAACAACAGAATTGACCTTGTCAGCTCAGGGATTTGATCTAGCAACCTTTTGGTTACTGGTCTTACACTCTAACCAATAGGCTACCTGCCTAGCGGATGATCCATCCACTTGACAGGTGTGGCATATCAATAAGCTGATTTAACAGCATGATCATTACACAGGTGCAGTGGCGGATTTAGGTATAGGCGGCACGGGCAGCCGCCCAGGGCGCAATCTTCCCGGGGGGGGCATGGGGGCCCGGACCAAAATGATCAGAAAGGTGATGTTTGCGCGGTCGGTTTTCTATCGCTCATTTGCACGCCATGTCAGTGATATCATATCACCATGTGGGACTGTGGGTCAATTAACCTTGTCGGCGTGGACGCCCTGATTCTAGATTGAGAGCTAGGCAGGTTACTGCCTGGGATGGTCTCCCACTCAGAAGTACGAGATGGGGAGGGGGGCCGGGGTAGGTTGACCTCAGGTCTCCTCACTGGAAGCCCGAGGTTGGAGGAACGGGAGAATCTATCAAATAGCGCACCTCTAACTTTGTACAGTACTAATGCAATTAGTCAAATCAGTCACACTATGAAATGCTACCAAATAAACCACAATTCATTCATAATACTGTGAATATTTAGTTTCACAGACATATTGTTGCATTTATTTCTGGTTTGTGCAAAATCGTTAAGAATAATATAAAACTAGTCTGCACAACACCAAGGTGAATTGGTTTAGTCTTGACTCTTGGTTGACAGTGTTGGGTGGATGGGGATGAACAAAAGCCTCATTCATAAAAAGAGAAAACATATTTAAAAAAAGGAAAATCACCATGAGGATAAGAACGGAGGGAGTGAAAAAAACAAAGTCTCATATTGCACAGTCCTCACCAGGATCATCTATTGATGCTCGAGTGCCAAATCAACACAATTCTTTTGCTATTTGTCTTTGTTACTTATTTTTTATATTTATGAGTCTTATTTTTGTATATATAGTTTATATAGTTTTATAGTTTTAATTGTTATGATTATTTATTTGTGTTGTTAGAAATGTCTGAATAAAAATGACAGTTAGTGCAGAATGGTGCTTTTGTTTTTGTTGGCAGGGGGCTGAAGGGGGGGGCACTCTAAAATGTGTAGTTTTCTTCACACAATAGGGATTGTGCAATTGGCATGCTGACTGCAGGAATGTCCACAAGAGCTGTTTACAGAGAATTAAAAGTACATTTCACTACCATAAGCCAACATTGTTTAAGAGAATTTGATAGTACATCTAACCGGCCTCACAACCGCAGACCACATGTAACCACTCCAGCCTAGGACCTTCACATCTAGCTCCTTCACCAGTGGCATCGTCTGTGGGATCGTTAGGAAACTGTGGGTTTGCACAACCAAATAATTCCTGCACAAACTGTCAGAAACCGTGTCAGGGAAGCCCATCTGCGTGCTCTAGTCGTCCTGACCAGGTTCTTGACTTGATTGCAGTTTGGCATCATAACCAACTTCAGAAGCGAATGCTCGATGGCCACTGGTATGCTGGATAAGTGTGTTCTTCATGGATGAATCCCAGTTTAAACTCTACCGGGCAGATGTTGACGTCAACGTTGTGAACCGAGTGCCACATGGTGGCAGTGGGCTTATGAAATGGGCAGGCATAAGCTACGGACAACGAACACAGTAGCATTTTATCGATGGCAATATGAATGCACAGAGATTCCGTGACGAGATCCTGAGACCCATTGTCGTGCCATTCATCTGCCGCCATCACCTCATGTTTCAGCATGACATTGCACAGACATATTGCACATGTCGCAAGGATCTGTACACAATTCCAGGAAGATGAAAATGTTCCAGTTCTTCCATGGCCTGCATACTCACCAGACATGTCACCCATTGAGCAAGTTTGGCTCTGGATCGACGTGTACGACAGCGTGTTCCAGTTCCCACCAATATCCAGCAACTTCGCAGCCATTTTAGAGGAGTGGGACAACATTCCAGAGGCCATAATCAACCGCCTGATCAACTCTATGTGCTGCATGAGACAAATGGTGGTCACACCACATACTGACTGGTTTTCTGATCCACACCCCCACCTGTTTTTTTAAGGTATCTGTGACCAACAGATGCATATCTGTATTCCAGTCATGTGAAATCCATATATTAGGGCTTAATGAATCTATTTTAATTGACTGATTTCCTTACATGAACTGTAACTTAGTCAAATCTTTTAAATGGTTGCATGTTGTATGAATATTTTTGTTCAGTGTATATATTTATTATAATAAAAAATATTCCTAATATTCCTGATTTTTAAAAATTGACCAAGTAATCCGTGGAATAAGTTTAGAATACAATACAATATAATGTAATATTATGAATCTACAATGTATGTTCTTAATCCTGGGCAACATGAGCCTGGGTGGCTCACAGGGATATCAGTACTCCACCAATTATACATTTTCAACGCAATACTTGTATTCCCCCAGAAAATCTCTCTGCCCCATGACAAAATGTGTAGAATTGCAGGACATTTGCTTCAAAAGTGCTAAACTTTCCCAAGCTTACATCACACATGATGGATTGCCAGTGAAAAATAAAAGTTTATTCATCCCTGTGACTGACCGCAGTGCATAGGCTACATTACTCAGTCAGGCCTACAACATCTTCAGATATATAGCCTACTAAAATGTTAGCCAATTTATCATAATTGAGGAACGCTGTTACAATATAGTAGTATACAATCAATAGAGAAAATGTCAACTTGCATACCTGCCAATGTTATCAACTGCCTATCAACATGTTTGTTATCTAAAAACACAGCCTGGTCTCATAGATATAACATAGTAAACGTAAATCCTAAGGCAGAAGGTTATTTAAGGCTAAATTTAAAGGAAAGGTGGTTGGTCAAAGTGGATGGGTGGGTGTATAACACGAATGTCTAGCAACCCGAAGGTTGTCATCACTGACAACTTCAGCATTTGATCTGATTAGCAACTTTGCAATACTTACTACTTTTTAGCTACTTTGCAACTACTTAACATGTTAGCTAATCCTAACCCTAACCTTAACCATTTAACCTAACTCCTAACCTTAACCCCTTACCCTAACGTTAGCCACCTAGCTAACGTTAGCCACCTAGCTAACGTTAGCCACAACAAATTGGAATTCGTAACATATCATTGGTATTGCAAATTCGTAACATATTGTAGGAATTGCAAATCTTAACATATCATATGTATTGTAATTTGCAATGTATGAATTGAAATGGATGATGGACATCCACAAATGTACAGTGCCTTGCGAAAGTATTTGGCCCCCTTGAACTTTGCGAGCTTTTGCCACATTTTAGGCTTCAAACATAAAGATGTAAGACTGTATTTTTTTGTGAAGAATCAACAACAAGTGGGACACAATCATGAAGTGAAACAACATTTATTGGATATTTCAAACTTTTTTAACAAATCAAAAACGGAAAAATTGGGCGTGCAAAATTATTCAGCCCCCTTAAGTTAATACTTTGTAGTGCCACCTTTTGCTGCGATTACAGCTGTAAGTCGCTTGGGGTATGTCTCTATAAGTTTTGCACATCGAGAGACTGAAATGTTTTCCCATTCCTCCTTGCAAAACAGCTCGAGCTCAGTGAGGTTTGATGGAGAGCATTTGTGAACAGCAGTTTTCAGTTCTTTCCACAGATTCTCGATTGGATTCAGGTCTGGACTTTGACTTGGCCATTCTAACACCTGGATATGTTTATTTTTGAACCATTCCATTGTAGATTTTGCTTTATGTTTTGGATCATTGTCTTGTTGGAAGACAAATCTCCGTCCCAGTCTCAGGTCTTTTGCAGACTCCATCAGGTTTTCTTCCAGAATGGTCCTGTATTTGGCTCCATCCATCTTCCCATCAATTTTAACCATCTTCCCTGTCCCTGCTGAAGAAAAGCAGGCCCAAACCATGATGCTGCCACCACCATGTTTGACAGTGGGGATGGTGTGTTCAGCGTAATGGGCTGTGTTGCTTTTACGCCAAACATAACGTTTTGCATTGTTGCCAAAAAGTTCAATTTTGGTTTCATCTGACCAGAGCACCTTCTTCCACATGTTTGGTGTGTCTCCCAGGTGGCTTGTGGCAAACTTTAAACAACACTTTTTATGGATATCTTTAAGAAATGGCTTTCTTCTTGCCACTCTTCCATAAAGGCCAGATTTGTGCAATATACGACTGATTGTTGTCCTATGGACAGAGTCTCCCACCTCAGTTGTAGATCTCTGCAGTTCATCCAGAGTGATCATGGACCTCTTGGCTGCATCTCTGATCAGTCTTCTCCTTGTATGAGCTGAAAGTTTAGAGGGACGGCCAGGTCTTGGTAGATTTGCAGTGGTCTGATACTCCTTCCATTTCAATATTATCGCTTGCACAGTGCTCCTTGGGATGTTTAAAGCTTGGGAAATCTTTTTGTATCCAAATCCGGCTTTAAACTTCTTCACAACAGTATCTCGGACCTGCCTGGTGTGTTCCTTGTTCTTCATGATACTCTCTGCGCTTTTAACGGACCTCTGAGACTATCACAGTGCAGGTGCATTTATACAGAGACTTTGTTAAAAAAGTTTGAAATATCCAATAAATGTCGTTCCACTTCATGATTGTGTCCCACTTGTTGTTGATTCTTCACAAAAAAATACAGATTTATATCTTTATGTTTGAAGCCTGAAATGTGGCAAAAGGTCGCAAAGTTCAAGGGGGCCGAATACTTTCGCAAGGCACTGTATGTATACTATAAGAAGCACAACATATTAGGGAGACAATTTTACGTTTACTATGTTACAGTCTCGTCCAGGTTGAAAAACAATGGGAGTGAATTGAATCCAATGCTATTTATGTATTATTTTGTCTATAAGAAAACAAGTCAAATTGTGTCTGGGATAAATCTCTACACTCTGTGGTTGTAGGGGACTTTGATTATCATCACTTAAAAAACAATGAAATTGTCTAATTTAACCTAAAAAATGTAAACCTATATACTTGCTTCTGGAATCCGATTCCTCAATGCTCACAAAAAACACAGGTGTTCAGATTGTAAAGGATAAAGTAACTGTTTACAGTTAACACTTCAGCTACGGGTCTACTTTAGCCACGGCACGTAAGATAACCACGCGGCAGCTTCTCGTCAGAGATACATTTTGTTTACTTAAATACAACTCATTATCTTGAGGTGATGCTTTGTGCCACTACAGGGCTTACATAGGTCACTAATGTTAGGCACACGTGAAGAGATAATGCTTGGAGATAACAGGAGGCTTTACTTCTGTGGATTATCATGTGTGCCAACACTAAGGGCTACAGTTGGCCACATATCCCAGTGGACAATAACAGAGCCAACACTAGACTCCCAACCTGGGATGTGATGTTAGATGCTGACTGATGGCTAAGTATCATCATTTCATATGGCCAATGACAATATCTGGAGCTGCATCTAGTGGCTAAAGCTCCTACATTTGATAGCTATATTTAGTGTGCTAAAACACAATTCTTACTCTGATACCTAAACCCAGGGTTAATAGTTTGGCCAACGCAAGGACAAATACTGAGGATTACTTTAGCAGTCAAAGCCACTAATATTGGATTTTGGGGTTGCCGGTTCATGTAGATGTCAAAGACTTGACCCAATTATTGAAAACAACAAAAAGAGAAGAGACAAGAATAGATGGTCCAATCTTACAGAGCTAGATCACATATTGTCAGGTTTTCAGAGAGCCTCCTCGACTCCATACATACAGGTTTTATCAATTCTTGAACAACAATACGATGTTGAGGTCTGGTATCGCAAGACAAGCACCCCTAAACTAGCACAGACAAAAAGAATCAGGGCAGACCATGCATGGTGAATGAAAATATACTAGCACATCTGAGGGACGAATTAAAATATACTAGCACATCTGAGGGACGAATTAAAATATACTAGCACATCTGAGGGACGAATTAAAATATACTAGCACATCTGAGGGATGATTCAGCAGGTGCCTCAGACATGATGAAAGTATATTTAAACAAAAGAAGCTCCCACTCACTAACACTTTAATGAATCGCTACCGTTCTGGCCTCATGTCTTGTCTCAAGTTTTATTAGTCGTATATGTACGGGATACACATGGTATACACATCCAACGAAACGCTCGCTTACAGCTTCATTAGCTCTGCTGAAGGCCGTAATTGTTAAAAATGTATATTGTGCAAGGGCAGACATAGCCTTTACCAAATGGGCCAGGGCTTCACATAGCTCCTTGAGCACAGGTCTAAATAATCATTTCCCCAGTTCAGAGTCACACAACCTCCCCATCATGGAGACCTCCCCTGGCGTGCTTGACGACTTGTGATCTAATCGTGGTAACGACGGGGCATAGCTGGGCACCTTGACCTCAGCTGGGTGTGGGTGAGCAGGTTAAGCAAACATCCCTGGGCTGTGACAATCCGCCAGTCCTGTCAGCCAAATAGGGTTTTCAGGATGCAAACATAATGCTATTCATCAGCACTTAAGACCCACCATTAAATAAGTCAATTTACACTGATCAAAGAATAATTGTTTTTCTAAGGATACTGAGAGGTTGTCTAACCGTGCCTGTGCTGCATGGTTGGCCATGTGACAGTTTAATGCCACACTGAATCAAAATATAGGTCAATCGTATTTACATTAGATTATATACCACAGGCTTATCAATCGGTAACTAAATTTGAACACAAAGTTCCCAACAAACTTCTCAACATGAGCACAATGTATTCTCTACCCACCCTATTCCTTGAGAGAAGTTTTTATAAATGTTGCATTTTGTTTTGCACAGGATTTAGCCCCCTCTCTCATTGGGGTCTGTTCTGATATCCTCCATTTGTAAAGAGAGGAAAAGCCTGGTCTTCCTGGATTAAAACTCCCCAGTGCTTTGCAGAGACACATGAATGGGATATAATGACAGGGAAATGCCATCATAACCCCCTGTGGCTCCTGAGGAAGAGATCCATAGGCGTTCGATCAGGCGTGTCAGTCTGATTACTATAGATCTGGTCTTTGACAAAGAGATACTGACATTCTTCGTTTACGAACTGTGATAATAGAAATCTCAGTAGGGCACGCCGGTTTAAAAGAACAAATGTCAAGCACTCATAAAATGACATTTCAATCGTAAATGATCTGGAATTGAACCATATGATATTCAGACAAATTTCAGGTCAGCTGAGCGCAAACTTGAACATTGTCTCTCTCCAGCCTAGAGAGAAGTTTTTTAAATGTTGCATTCTGTTTTGTACAGGATTTAGCCCCCTCTCTCCAGCCTACAGTAGCAGCCAATGTGTAGTGTTCAATGTAGGCCTACATTCAATGAGTCTTTTGAAAAAAACATGTAGGGTAACTGAAAATGTTGTTGTGTAGTTGATGCAAGAAACCACTTTACAAAATAAAATTTATTATTATTCCCATACCATTATTACAGAGAATCAGACAAATGATGCTACCCTCTGCCTATTGGCTACTTAGCTTATTCAACACTGTCTCAAAATAAAACCATTTCCCTTTAAGACAAAAAAAGCTTTTTACCTGACTAGATTTTCAAAGATGTTTAGAAATGTACACGTTTTGTGGTCTTGTAGGAAGCAATCACTCCCCTATTGACTACAAATGATCTATAACTGGCATAAAAACTCACTAACTAGCAAAGGATATGACAAAATGTGCACACATGGCTACATGCAGCTCTCGCTTTGATCTCAAAACAAACGCATCTACTCACTACCGCTAATGCTGTAAACACAGTCCAGTTCAAAGTAAATGACACAGATCCGTATATGGCAATGGTCTATTTGCGTATAGGCTTTCTGCAGCTCTGATTGTTTATGCCGGCACTGGTCTGTGTAAAGTCCGGGCTGAGTCTTGTGTGCCAATGCATAGGATCCTTCTCCGATGCGTTCTGCCTACAACAAAATCTCTTGCATAGTTTGTTTCATTTTCGATATGTTGCATTGAATGTGGCTAAGATTGCATCGATTAGATCACAATTGCCACAGCAAAGAGAAACATTGAAAGTGTTAACAGGGAATACTCTAAAACAGTGGTCACTAACCTTTTCTGAGTCAAGATCACTTTCTGAGTCAAAATGCATGACTTAAAAAGCATAAGCCTATTTAACATTAACCAGTTAAAAATAGTAGTGTAGCGATGAGGTTTGTGCAATATAAATATATATAAAATATATATAAAATATAGGCCCAATACATTATCACCGCATTTGGACTTTTCTTTAATTGCCCTGCCAATGCATTGTGGTTTGGACATTTAAAACAATTATATTTCAACATTTGGGGTAGGCTATATGATCATACTGGTAATAGATCCTTTGTTGTATTACTTGTGAGGCACAGCTGAGTGAGCATACATTTAAATCATTTGCTTTTTACTTTACTTAGCTGATGGAGCATGCATGTGATTGTCAGTCTCAGTGGAGGGAGAGAGAAGCAGACTGAGGGTCCGCATCTCAACATTCCTATGCTCTCCCTTTCCTACATGGACCAAAAAGGGACAACATCTTCCAGTTGATTGCGAAACTCAAGTCGCACCACATTATTTCTGCCTCATGCACAAATTCATGTTGTTACTCCTATGAGCAGAGAGAGTAAAATATTCCTCGATATTCAAAAAGACCCAAGCTGCTAATAATAACAACACAAGCCTAAAGATACACTTTCTTACTTATTCATTACTGCTGCAATGCTTGTTGTAGCGCTGAGTGGAAATAGGAAGAATGTGCATTTTATGGCTTATAAAAGTGTTGAATACAAAGTGTTGACAGTGCTGAGTAAGAACTTAAACATGAATTCACTCATAAACATGAATTCACTCATAAAAACAGCAGCTCTTTGCTGTATTCGTTGACAGTCTCTCTCTAGTCATGGTTTTAAATGTTTTGAAATCTCACAGTATCAATTTTGCTGTAGCTTTCTTTTATGCCCGCTACATTACTGCGGACACGGTAATCTGAGCCATCCGATTGGCCAGCTATAGACCTATAGTGCACTTTTCCAGACCTGCCTGGAAGGCAGAGCTTGTACCTTCAGATACATTAAATGGTTGAAAATGGCAACAGTTGCCTACCTGGCTAAATCACCAACAGTCCGAGACTAATTTAAAAAAATAGGAACACAAGGCTATATTGTTGGGGTTTTTACAGAAATATTTAGCAATCGACTAGGAATGCCTTGGAGATCGACCGGTTGGTGACCACTGCTCTAGAGAGTTGAGTGAAGTTCAATCTCATGCTTCTCGGTGGGCTAATATTTCTTCTGCGCGGCAGTCCTGGGGAGCTGCGCGGCAGTCCTAGGGAGCTGCGTGGCAGTCCTGGGGAGCTGCGCGGCAGTCCTGGGGAGCTGCGCTGCAGTCCTGGGGAGCTGCGTGACAGTCCTGGGGAGCTGAGTGGCAGTCCTGGGCTACTTTAGACGGAACATTGCCTATGTGGGATTTGTAAGACAAAATCGAGGTCAGATTTATTACAACGAAAAACACACTTAAAACACACTAAAATAAATGGAACACAATCTTCCCTCATATAATTAACACAAAATAATGTTTACAACCACAAATAACAATAACTGTAGCGACACTACGTTTATAAAAGTGTATTTTAACTTCAGCATGCTTTTGTGGCTGTGTCGATGCCACATAGAGCTATGGGCCAGAAGGTTGGGGGTTTGCCGACCATCACAGACGAGCTCACTCTCCCTGCCTGTTTCATTACACTGTGATCAGAGACGGCTGCAGACAATGATCAGCTAGAGGGAAATACGATTTTTAACATTTTGATGCAATATTTATAATTCTATAAAGTATATGCAACAAATTTTCCACCAACAGGTTTCTGTGCCAATGCACCACACAACCAATAAACAAAGCATACCGACTTCGGGCACTTCAATGTCATGGTTTGCATTTTCAACACCACAATAAATAGACTATGTTAATCTGGACAAACAGAAAATACATCCCTCTCTACCTTGTAGGCTTACCCAGTATTGAATCCTTGGCTTGACAATCTCCGATTGTAATTAAACGTTTTGGCTGCTGCACAGTTTGGATTGATTGATTTTATTTGTCAATAAAAAAAATACATATACACTGTACAAAGGTTTTTAAAATTGACCTGGATTGCACAAAGTCTGGGACTTATTTCCATTGTGGTCCCTATTTGAAAAAACCATAAATACATGTACAATTACATAGATACAGATACATTACAGAGATAGAGAGGGAAAAATGCTTGACCTCCAGGTGAGTATGAGGGGGAGTTTTTAAGTAGAATTCTTAGAAGCTTGTTTAGGCTGGTCTGTAGTTTATACTATAGATGCTTGGGGCTGCTGCTGAACCATGATGTGCAGGCATAATCAAAGTGACACTGGACGAGCACACTAGCTAGGTTTCCACCCAATTGGCAACAGATTTTCATGTGAAGATTAAAAAATGAACATTAAAAACAATATGCCATTTCAGAGATTCCTTTAGGAATATTTTTGCGCCGGACAACATCACAGGGAAGATGTTTATTTAGCGAGATTTGAGAAGTTTACCGGACACCCATATGCATTCAGATCCAACAGGCCATTTAGAACAGCCTTTAACAAATGACAAAAACACTATTCCTTATACTTCCATGTGCAGCATATGCATCATTTTATAGCCATTTTTTCTAATTGTTTTTAGGCTACTTTCCTAAAACAATAATTGTCCAACTCACGGTTCAGCTGTCAGAGATTTTCACACTACATGTATCAGGGCATTGCATGCATAGGCCTATAGGCCTAGGTGTCCACTGTATGATATTAACATTTTAATAAATATACACTACCGTTCAAAAGTTTGGGGTCACTTAGAAATGTCCTTCCTTTTGAAAGAAAAACATGTTTTTTGTCCATTAAAATAACATCAAATCAGAAATACAGTGTAGACATTGTTAATGTTGTAAATTACTATTGTAGTTGGAAACTGATTATTTTTTATGGAATATCTACACAGAGGCCCATTATCAGCAACCATCACTCCTGTGTTCCAATGGCACGTTGTGTTAGCTAATCCAAGTTGATCATTTTAAATGGCTAATTGATCATTAGAAAACCCTTTTGCAATTATATTAGCACAGCTGAAAACTGTTCTGATTAAAGAAACAATAAAACTGTCATTCTTTAAACTAGTTGAGTATCTGGAGCATCAGCATTTGTGAGTTCGATTACAGGCTCAAAATGTCAAGAAACAAAGACCTTTCTTCTGAAACTTGTCAGTCTATTCTTGTTCTATGAAATGAAGGCTATTCCATGTGAGAAACTGCCAAGAAACTGAAGATCTCGTACAACGCTGTGTACTACTCCCTTCACAGAACAGTGCAAACAGGCTCTAACCAGAATAGAAAACGGAGTGGGAGGCCCCGGTGCACAACTGAGCAAGAGGACAAGTACATTAGAGTGTCTAGTTTGAGCAACAGCCGCCTCACAAGTCCTCAGCAGGCAGCTTCATTAAATATTACCCGCAAAACACCAGTATAAACGTCGACAGTGATGAGGAGACTCTGGGATGCTGGCCTTCTAGGCAGAATTGCAAAGAAAAAGACATATCTCAGACTGGCCAATAAAAAGAAAAGATGGGCAAAAGAACACAGACACTGAACAGAGGAAAACTGCCTAGAAGGCCAGGGGTCGCCTCTTCACTGTTCACAGGTGTATTGGTTGCTGATAATGGGCCTCTGTACCCCTATGTAGATATTACATAAAAAATCAGCCGCCTCCAGCTACAATAGTCATTTACAACATTAGCAATGTCTACACTGTATTTATGACCATTTTGATGTTATTTTAATGGACAAAAAAATGTGCTTTTCTTTCAATGACGAGGACATTTCTAAGTGACCCCAAACGTTTGAATGCTACTGTATATATAGGCTATATAAAAAGGAAGAGAAGCTTATGCCTAACCCCAAAGAGATAGAGATATGCTAGGGGCATGCTACGTCACTGACATGCATTTCTTTATGTCAGATGGCTACTGCTTCTGCTATACATATATAGACGTAGAGAAGGAGGCTAAATCGTTAATTTTCGCTCAGAATATTTTGTATAAAGATAAGAGTTATATTTCTTAGATTACAGGAGTAACTCTGGTCTTCCTCACATCAAATTCAACTGTCGGAGACAGTTTGAGCGCCGGGGCTCCACTGCCTTTATATCACAGGCCTGCAGTAGCTATAGTTTAATAATAGCCACACCATACCAAACCTTCACAAACGTTTCTAAACTTTATTAGGGTAATATCAAAAGGTAAGTCAAGCCATTGTTTATAGGAAAAATATGAGCAGAAGAGCAAATGTAAACCAGGGAAAAAATGCACTACCCTCCCCTGGGCCCAATAAAATAAAAGAACACACAACCCCAAAGCAAAAACAGAAGTTTGACAACCCTACCCTATTTTAGAACACCCCTCCCTCCAGTACATACATATCTGTGCCTAAGGACAAGGTCATAAAGACATGTTTGTTTTGTGTAAACACAACTCTTTTTTATTTATTTTTTAAAGCCTCCTTGAAGTCAAGATGAAATTCAAGACTAAACAGTTTTACAATCTTACTGGATCAGATTAGACTCAACCCCCGAACAACCGCTCTAGTGTTTAGAGCGTTTGGCCAGTTACTGAAAGGTTGCTAGTTTGAATCGTCGAGCCGACAAGGTGAAAAATCTGTCGCAGTTAACAATGTCAGACCTTGGCCGTGACCCCACTCTCCGATGGTGTTTCAGGGAGAGTTGGGATATGCAAAAAAACACATGACTAATTCACACATGGGTGCACACTTGTACATGTGTGAAATAAGGCTCAACCACCAAATTATTATTATTATTATTCACCAACGCAACACTCTCAAGCCATTTCTCCTGAATAACGGCCTTATGTTTGAAATTGAAGCTTCCCATTTAGCTTGACTAGCTACAGACCATCACATAATGATACAGATACAGTACACCAAGGCCTGAAACTAGTTTAACCATCTAACTACATCCATTCATTCATACCCATTTCCATGAAAGTGTCTTGTCCTTTTACTGTTCGCTGATGGTCTGTTTGTAAAATAGAATCTTTCATTCTCTCAATGCTTTCAAAGCTTGTGCGGGGACCATTCAGGATCCTGTGATCAGTGTGTTATCATCTCTGTAACCTATTCCATCTGGCTCTGAGACAGTGAAGGCACTCCCAGCGTCTCTTCGTAGTTAAATCCTTATTGGAAGAATATGAAGTACACTAAATTAGGATTTAAACATCTTGCAACAACATGCATTACAAAAAATATTGTTATTTATGTCTGTTGTACTTATTTGGGCAAACACTGAATATCAAAATTGTGGAATTGGGATTTGAAATGATTTAGTTAAATGTGAAAACATTAAGCTGTTTTTGTTTTTGTTCCATCAAGAAAGACCCAGGTAGGCCTCCGTCACTTCAAAATAGATAAAGAAAAACAACTACAAAAGAAGCAATTCAAATCAATCTCTTCTTTGGCTAAAACCCCTCTTTAAAAACAATGGTGAAAAATAGAATAACTACTGGGGTTATTTTGTTTTTGTTTTTTTCTGGCATCCAAATAAACATTTTTAAATCTTGAAGCAGCTTGTAGCTGCACTCTGGTCATTATAGAGTGTGTTCCCTCCAGCACGTACATGAACTGCTGACCCAGGGTTCAATCCCACAGAAAATCCCTCTGGTTTATGCACCCATGTAAATACCCTATGCAAACCTTGAAAATACTGTGATTGCTATTGATTCCCACAATTGCATTATAGACCCCTGAACAACAGGAAAAAATGATCCCTTATCCAATTTTGTTAACTTGATTCCAATCAGGAAAAATATACTGCTGCAAACCAGGACTACACTGCTAAACAGCAGTGAAGACACCCGAGCTACAATGAGATTTTACCATTTGTTTTTGATAACAAATGTTAAATATCTTCAAACCAGTAGTTTGGCACGGGGTTACTGATCAGTGATGTAATAGTACAAAAATAGGTGGGTAAACTCCGATCGCCGGTCGTGGTGAAAAATGTAACGCTCCCCATACATTCAATGCATTTTTCCACAAAAGGTGTGGAAATACTCGAACAAAATAAAAAAAGGTGTATAAAAGGTGTTGAGGTGCGTTTAATGCTACTGGTATACAGTGTCCCTTTAGGCCTAGATTACTTGTCACTCAACATCTTGACTCTAGGTCAAAAGGGTCACGTTTGGACATTTGACAGTGGTACTAATGTATGAGTTGTAGTTTTAGTTCCTGTGAGCCTCTCAGACTACAACCCAGTAGAAAGCGTGAGACAGCACACTGCCCTTACATTTTCCCCAAGTATGATAGAAAAGTCCACTTAACATCAATTGGAGTACTACTATTTACAATCACCATGAAATTACCATCAGTCAGTTTTCTGGGACATCTGCAACCCATGACAATCAAAGGAAGGAAAGACCTCAATCAGTGATCATACATGTGATCATCAAAGCTAATGAAAGCCTCTCTGCTTAGGGAACAGCAAACTGCCCTGTCTAACAGACTGTGGAACAGAGGTGAACACATGTCAGAGTATGGCAATTCCACACTAACAGAATGATGCTGAGATTTTTCATTTGAAAATGTATGGCAAACAAAAATCCATTGATTTCAAACCATACAACTCAATGCACAGGACGACTTTTAACAATTTCCTCTTACAATTGTACATAAATAGATTTACTTGAAGAACAAGTATGTTTGTTTGGTAACAGAATGACATCACAAACAGCACATACTGTTATTCTGTTAATAAACGTTGCATCTGCACTGTTCAAGACATTCCATTTTTTAAAGTGGAAAATGTTAAAAGTCGTCCTTGTTCATAGAGTTGTATGGTTTATTATACTTTCAAATCATTGACTCTTGTTTGAAATACATTTCAAATAGAAAAATCTGAATCTCAGCATCACCCTGTTACCTTGGAATTCCCCAGTACACACTGACTGAACACATGCAAACAAGTTTCCTTGCGTACACACACACACACACCACTGTACCGTAACATTATGCCGTTAAACAGAAACAAACTGTAAACACACACACACACACACACACACACACACACACACACACACACACACACACACACACACACACACACACACACACACACACACACACACACACACACACACACACACACACACACACACACACACACACACACACACACACACACACACACACACACACACACACAGCTGTGCCTTCACCCTAGAGAAAAAATACTCCAAACAGGATAACACACATGAACTCATAACAGGAAAAACACATAACAACACTGTCTCTATATCTGAGCTGTCTAATGAGCGTCACGTTGCTTGTTGAGATGCCTTACAATGAGCATGACTTACATCCTGCTGACAAAAACTATAAGAAGAGCATGTTTTGTACTGCCCTGATGACATGAAACAAAAGCAGGTTGAGTGATGTATACTGAATGCCACATGCCACAATTTCAAACATTTTGCTGAGTTACAGTTCATATAGGGAAATCAGTCAATTTAAATAAATTAGACCTTAATCTATGGATTTCACATGACTAGGCAGAGGCGCAGCCATGGGTGGGTCAGGGAGGGCATAGGCCCACCCACTTGAGAGCCAGGCCCAGCCAATCAGAATGAGTTTTTCCTCACAAAAGGGCTTTATTACAGACAGAAATACGATCCCCTAGGGGAAGAGGCCGGATGTGCAGGTCCTGGTCTGTGGGTGTGCGGCCGGTTGGACGTACTGCCAAATTCTATTAAATTCTATAAAATTCTCTGGCAACAGCTCTATTGGGCATTCCTGCAGTCAGCATGCCTATTGCGCACTCCCTCAAAACTTGAGACATCTGTGGCATTGTGTTGTGTGACAAAGCTGCACATTTTAGAGTGGCCTTTTACTGTCCCCAGGACAAGGTGCACCTGTGTAATGATCGTGTTGTTTAATCAGCTTCTTGATATGCCACACCTGTCAGAATGTTCATTAACAGGGATATAAGCAAATTTGTGGACAGAATTTGAGAGGAATAAGCTTTTTGAACATATGGAACATTTCAGGGATCTTTTATTTCAGCTCATGAAACATGGAACCAGCACTTTACATGTTGCATTTATATTTTTGTTCAGTGTAGTAAATAAAGCAGGACAATTTTGTAATCAAAACAGACATGGTTTTGTTATCCCATGTTACAGTAAAAATACAATGACATGGTTTGGAGAGAACAGTCTCAATCAACTCACAGATACAAACAGAGATTACAGGATAATCTGAATGCATGTTTTCCATGTAACAAACACATACAATGGAATTGCCCAGAAAAAATGGTCAGGACAACAATAGAAAAGTGATTAAAAAAATATATATTTCACCTTATTTCACATTTTATTATATTTATATTTATTTATTATATATATATTTATTTGATTATAATAGTGATGAATAGTGTGAAAAGACAAATAGTGTTCTTCAGGTGTGTGCAAGTATCCGAATGTACCATTCAGACCAGGGGTGTCAGACTCATTCCATGAGGGCCTAGTGTCTGCTGGGTTTTTGTTTTTTCCTTTCGATTAAGACCTAGACAACCAGGTGAGGGCAGTTATTTACTAATTAGTGACCTTAATTCATCAATCAAGTACAAGGGAGGAGCGAAAACCTGCAGGCACTCGGGCCCTCTGTTGAGTATGGCTCATGTGCTTTAGAATCATCACTGCTATCCCCTATCCCCTAATCCATATCCCCTATACCCTATCCCCTATATGATTGCTGAAGCTCACCCAGTCATTCCACAGTATAAAGAGGTAGAGTATTGTGCCAACAGTGGAGGCAAAAGGTACTGCAATGTCATGTCTAGCACTTTACAGTAGATGGAGGGAGTCAGTTCATCCATAAATGATAGCATCCTCAGAGGACTGGCCTATTGACTACTCATGAGGTTCAGTAATGTCAGTCTATTGGAGAGACTCACCAGACCACTGCAGGCTATATATCTGGAGATGTTTCCCACCCAAAACATGAATATACAACATCTACTGTGTACCAGATCTGGAAACTCATTCACACTCAACATAGTTAAACATAGTGTCATGGCTGTCAATGTACTGAACCATTAAGTCTTCTAATGGTTTGGTCTGGAGGAGAGAGTGTCCTCTACTGAACCCATATCACTACAATCTGCTCAGGTGTGTTTCAAGACATTTGATTTAAAACCTTACTTTGATCATTCTCGGTCATCTCAGCCTGTGTTCGGGTGTATGATTATATCTACTTGTGGTGAACAATGGGTCGGTCTGTTCTACTAATCATTTAGAAAAGAGCTATATAGTAGACTACTGAGAGGTTTTGAAGATTATAAGTGGAGATTTACCAAATGTTTGCTTGAAAGGATGCCCCACACCTTCACACATTTAGGCCCTCCATGACTAGGAGGTCAATCTCTAAATCACCCCCCACAGACAGCACTCATGCAACAGTAGCATGTTGGATAACTCTCCAAACCTGGCACTAATGTGCTGTATGACAGCACAGCAAACATGTAATCAGCGGGCTACTTATAATTACAGGGGAATCCTATTAAATTTTACAGTACATTTCAGTGATTCTTTTAACAGATGATCCTCTCCAACTCACAGCTTCCACCACAGATGCATTGCAAACAAATAATTATGTGTATACTGGCAGCAAGAAAGTACATGATCAAATCTGTACATTAACTTGTTCATGTCCATACCCAGGATTTAAACAGGTGACTGATATAAGCCAACATCTAAAGTGAAACAACAGGAACCAACCTATGGGAAAGTATGTGAACTGTACTCACAAGGTTCAGGCTCGTCACAGTAAAGCCTGTGTCGTCATGATGCTGCCTCAGAATCACCATGAGGCCCTGGATTTCAAACGTCATCCGATCCAATATGATGTCACATAATTCCTTCTCTGTTGGTAATGGACCGCACCAAGAGCACATCTCATCCCAGCAACTGCCATAGGCACAAAAGTGGGGAGAGTCCAGCTGATCAGTTATCTACTGTCTGGTGGTGTGGTCTCAGCTGGGTTAGTGGAAAGAGGCGCAGCCCAACACAGCAGCCCACTACACTGTCAGGCAGTCAGTCAGACAGGGTAGACCTGGGTCATGTAGCGTCCCACTGGGCGACCTGGTGGCTCCATTCTGACACAGAGCATGAGACTCACCCGCCCAGTCATCCAGACAGGGAGGAGCGGCACTGGGGTTCTGAAGGAGAGGACGACAACCTCACATCCCCCCCTTTTCATAATTCAAGAAAGAGTCCCCTGTGGTTAGTCTGTCATGTTTTGGGAATGAGCCCTAATGTAGTGACTCAAGATGAAATGTTTCCCTGATAATTTCTTCATATTAAATCATGGATTATAAAGCATCACAATGTAACGAAACTGCAATTCATAAGCAAACACAATGAGGAGATAGTAAATGCTCGATTGAGGCTTTTATCTGTCAATACACAATGTATTCTTAATGAGAATACCACTCAGCATTTGACCCTCGGTGACCTTTACAGTAGCACGTCAAGTCCTGTCTGGATCAAACTCTTGATTCTTTTTCCCACCTATTTTTTTCAGGAAAATACAATTCCTAACTCCTTATGTATTTGTATCATTTGAATGACAGGATAGGAGCAGTGATACAGAGTAGTAGAGGGAGAATAAACAACTAGGCCTTGTGCGGGGATCAACCAGGATCCCCGCTGCAGGGGGGAGTATATGGTTCTGGTGTTTCTGAAGGTTTAGTTTATTAGGAACCCCATTAGTATTCCAAGATGGCGTAGCAGTAAGTCGTCCTGTCGTGTCGTGTCCCTTGTATATATCGTTTCTTTTTTGTTTTTACATATTTTTCTTCGCATATCTCTTTAAAAACATTTTGCTAAACCTAAGCCTCCAAATACTCTCCTGCAACCCGCCTCACCCAATGTAGCTATTTTTCCTAAAGTATTTATATTTACTTCGGAACCGGAACCCCTCAACTGAAGCTAGCCACCTAATCACCAGCTATGCTAGCGGTCTTCAGCTAACCGGTCATCAGCTAACCTTTAGCTCGGAAAGCTCTCGCCAGTTCGAGCAACGCGACTCTAACCAGAGCATAACGGATCTATTTATTTTTCATCCCCGGATTCCCACCGCAAACGGAACATTTTTCAACTGGATCTTCACAACTAGCTATCTAGCTAAACCGCAACCCCGGATGATTACTCCTGGCTAGCGTTTCCACCCACTTAGCTTGAAGCTAGCCTGGCCAGAGCACCTGTGCTACCACCGTAGCATACTCCTAGGCTACAATACCCGGGCCCACGACCGGTCTATCGATGTCACCGCATGAAGAGGAATAAACAGACTCACCCCATCGTGACGTCCCCCAAAGGCTAACTCTCTAGCCCTTGCTATCTCCTTGCTTGCTAATTCGGCCTGCTAACTGCTAGCTTGTTTAGCTCCGGTCCGCTAACTGCTACCTTGTTTTGCCCCGGCCTACGAACTGTTAGCTTGTTAGCACAGGCCTGCTAACCGTCTGAATCGCCGCGTCCCAAACACTCACTGGACCCATATTTACTTTCTATCTCTTTTCGATTTTTGATGTGTTTATACCTTCCGGAAACCTGCCTCGGTTCCAATGTGATACGGAACCGCTATAATTTTTAATTTTTAGAACACACTCAAGAACCTCCAGAAGCTAACCAGCTAACTAGCTACAAGCTATTTAGTCATTGTTAGTTTTAAAAAAACCTGGATAACACTCGCCAGTCCAGCTTCCCTGCCCCATCCTCCGCTGCCCCCTGGACACTGATCTCTTGGCTACATAGCTGATGCACGCTGGACTGTCCATTAATCACGGTACTCCATTCTGCTTGTTTGTTTTATCTGTTGGCCCCGTTGCCTAGTCAATGCCATTTAACCTGCTGTTGTTGTGCTAGCTGATTAGCTGTTGTTGTCTCACCTACTGTTTTAGCTAGCTTTCCCAATTCAACACCTGTGATTACTGTATGCCTCGCTGTATGTCTCTCTCAAATGTCAATATGCCTTGTATACTGTTGTTCAGGTTAGTTATCATTGTTTTAGTTCACAATGGAGCCCCTAGTTCCACTCTTCATACCCCTGATACCTCCTTTGTCCCACCTCCCACACATGCGGTGACCTCACCCATTACAACCAGCATGTCCAGAGATACAACCTCTCTCATCATCACCCAGTGCCTGGGCTTACCTCCGCTGTACCCGCACCCCACCATACCCCTGTCTGCGCATGATGCCCTGAATATATTCTACCATGCCCAGAAACCTGCTCCTCTTATTCTCTGTCCCCAACGCTCTAGGCGACCAGTTTTGATAGCCTTTAGCCGCACCCTCATACTACTCCTTCTCTGTTCCGCGGGTGATGTGGAGGTAAACCCAGGCCCTGCATGTCCCCAGGCACCCTCATTTATTTATTATTCTGTGATCGAAAAAGCCTTGGTTTCATGCATGTCAACATCAGAAGCCTCCTCCCTAAGTTTGTTTTACTCACTGCTTTAGCACACTCTGCTAACCCTGATGTCCTTGCCGTGTCTGAATCCTGGCTCAGGAAGGCCACCAAAAATTCAGAGATTTCCATACCCAACTATAACATCTTCCGTCAAGATAGAACTGCCAAAGGGGGAGGAGTTGCAGTCTACTGCAGAGATAGCCTGCAAAGTAATGTCATACTTTCCAGGTCCATACCCAAACAGTTCAAACTACTAATCTTGAAAATTACTCTCTCCAGAAATAAGTCTCTCACTGTTGCCGCCTGCTACCGACCCCCCTCAGCACCCAGCTGTGCCCTGGACACCATTTGTGAATTGATCGCCCCCATCTCGCTTCAGAGTTTGTTCTGTTAGGTGACCTAAACTGGGATATGCTTAACACCCCGGCAGTCCTACAATCTAAGCTAGATGCCCTCAATCTCACACAAATCATCAAGGAACCCACCAGGTACAACCCTAACTCTGTAAACAAGGGCACCCTCATAGACATCATCCTGACCAACTGGCCCTCCAAATACACCTCCGCTGTCTTCAACCAGGATCTCAGCGATCACTGCCTCATTGCCTGTATCCGCTACGGAGCCGCAGTCAAACGACCACCCCTCATCACTGTCAAAAGCTCCCTAAAACACTTCTGTGGGCAGGCCTTTCTAATCGACTTGGCCCGGGTATCCTGGAAGGACATTGACTTCATCCCGTCAGTTGAGGATGCCTGGTCATTCTTTAAAAGTAACTTCCTCACCATTTTAGATAAGCATGCTTCGTTAAAAAAATGCAGAACTAAGAACAGATACAGCCCTTGGTTCACTCCAGACCTGACTGCCCTCGACCAGCACAAAAACATCCTGTGGTGGACTGCAATAGCATCGAATAGTCCCCGCGATATGCCACTGTTCAGGGAAGTCAGGAACCAATACACACAGTCAGTCAGGAAAGCTAAGGCCAGCTTCTTCAGGCAGAAGTTTGCATCCTGTAGCTCCAACTCCAAAAAGTTCTGGGACACTGTGAAGTCCATGGAGAACAAGAGCACCTCCTCCCAGCTGCCCACTGCACTGAGGCTAGGTAACACGGTCACCACCGATAAATCCATGATTATCGAAAACTTCAACAAGCATTTCTCAACGGCTGGTCATGCCTTCCGCCTGGCTACTCCAACCTCGGCCAACAGCTCCGCCCCCCCCGCAGCTCCTCGCTCAATGCCTCTCCAGGTTCTCCTTTACCCAAATCCAGATAGCAGATGTTCTGAAAGAGCTGCAAAACCTGGACCCGTACAAATCAGCTGGGCTTGACAATCTGGACCCTCTATTTCTGAAACTATCCGCCGCCATTGTCGCAACCCCTATTACCAGCCTGTTCAACCTCTGTTTCATATCGTCTGAGATCCCCAAGGATTGGAAAGCTGCCGCAGTCAAATGGTGAGACACCCTGGACCCAAACTGTTACAGACCTATATCCATCCTGCCCTGCCTATCTAAGGTCTTCGAAAGCCAAGTCAACAAACAGGTCACTGATCATCTCGAATCCCACCGTACCTTCTCCGCTGTGCAATCTGGTTTCCGAGCCGGTCACGGGTGCACCTCAGCCACACTCAAGGTACTAAACGATATCATAACTGCCATCGTTAAAAGACAGTACTGTGCAGCCGTCTTCATCGACCTTGCCAAGGCGTTCGACTCTGTCAATCACCATATTCTTATCGGCAGACTCAGTAGCCTCGGTTTTTCGGATGACTGCCTTGCCTGGTTCACCAATTACTTTGCAGACAGAGTTCAGTGTGTCAAATCGGAGGGCATGCTGTCCGGTCCTCTGGCAGTCTCTATGGGGGTGCCACAGGGTTCAATTCTCGGGCCGACTCTTTTCTCTGTATATATCAATGATGTTGCTCTTGCTGCGGGCAATTCCCTGATCCACCTCTACGCAGACGACACCATTCTATATACTTTCGGCCCGTCATTGGACACTGTGCTATCTAACCTCCAAACGAGCTTCAATGCCATACAACACTCCTTCCGTGGCCTCCAACTGCTCTTAAACGCTAGTAAAACCAAATGCATGCTTTTCAACCGATCGCTGCCTGCACCCGCATGCCCGACTAGCATCACCACCCTGGATGGTTCCGACCTTGAATATGTGGACATCTATAAGTACCTAGGTGTCTGGCTAGACTGCAAACTCTCCTTCCAGACTCATATCAAACATCTCCAATCGAAAATCAAATCAAGAGTCAGCTTTCTATTCCGCAACAAAGCCTCCTTCACTCACGCCGCCAAGCTTACCCTAGTAAAACTGACTATCCTACCGATCCTCGACTTCGGCGATGTCATCTACAAAATGGCTTCCAACACTCTACTCAGCAAACTGGATGCAGTTTATCACAGTGCCATCCGTTTTGTCACTAAAGCACCTTATACCACCCACCACTGCGACTTGTATGCTCTAGTTGGCTGGCCCTCGCTACATATTCGTCGCCAGACCCACTGGCTCCAGGTCATCTACAAGTCCATGCTAGGTAAAGCTCCACCTTATCTCAGTTCACTGGTCACGATGGCAACACCCATCCGTAGCACGCGCTCCAGCAGGTGTATCTCACTGATCATCCCTAAAGCCAACACCTCATTTGGCCGCCTTTCGTTCCAGTACTCTGTATACTGTGACTGGAACGAATTGCAAAAATCGCTGAAGTTGGAGACTTTTATCTCCCTCACCAACTTCAAACATCAGCTATCTGAGCAGCTAACTAATCGCTGCAGTTGCACATAGTCTATTGGTAAATAGCCCACCCATTTTCACCTACCTCATCCCCATACTGTTTTTATTTATTTACTTTTCTGCTCTTTTGCACACCAATATCTCTACCTGTACATGACCATCTGATCATTTATCACTCCAGTGTTAATCTGCAAAATTGTAATTATTCGCCTACCTCCTCATGCCTTTTGCACACATTGTATGTAGACTCCCCCTTTTTTTCTACTGTGTTATTGACTTGTTAAAGGTTTACTCCATGTGTAACTCTGTGTTGTCTGTTCCCACTGCTATGCTTTATCTTGGCCAGGTCGCAGTTGCAAATGAGAACTTGTTCTCAACTAGCCTACCTGGTTAAATAAAGGTTAAATAAAAAAAATAAAAAAATAGCTACTCTTCCTGGGGTCCACATAAAACATACAAATACATGACAAAGTACAGAGCAGTAATAGACAATAACAAGATAAATGACATTACCCCCCCCCCCAAAATGTACAAAATAAAAAGATACATAGGAATGTCTCCAGGGGACAATAAAATACTATTTACACACTATTCACATATGCTGTATATATTCTTAAATACAGTACAGTTAAATGACATCTTTAGAAAGACGAGAGGTGTTACCCACTCGACCAGACTCCACAAACTGATCCACAAACTGTTGATTCTAACTAGAGCTGAAGCTAATCATATTTGAATTTGAATCACATAAAGCATTAGGACTGTATGGATGTAATCTATCAGCCGTCACAAATGCACTGATCTTTAAATGTCTATATGTAGTGTACACAGTGTACACTTCTATTTATAGCCTCTAAGTGGGTTAATCCTTGTTACGTAACATTTACAACTTGGAGGGAAGACATTTAAATGGGCCTCTCCCTTACACCATGCTGCCTCCTCAGAGCATGTTGTCATATCAACCTATGTCAATGTCTTCGCATTCCGTACTGGACTGGTACCCTCGGGGCAAGCAAGCCAGCTACACTTTGAAATACAACCAGAAATGGCAAGTTTCTATGTGTAGCTTGTTTGTATATCGAGACATTTTTTGTCAGAGTGTGACAATCTATATTTGTGGACATTTCGGTAATGCTCAACTTGAAGACCTAATGCTTTAAATTACTTGCTATTAGCATGTATAAAGGAAGGTTAAAATATATAATTTTGTCAAGATCTAGTAGGTCACTGACTGGCATCATCCTTCATGCAACAGTTCTGCCATATCAGCATAAACCTCCAGCCACTGTCCCACATCATGCATTATAAACCAACTCAATGCCATGTCTGTGAGCCAACATCATGTTACACAAACGCTCCATCAAATCTTCAGATCTGCCAACACCATCCACACAAACAAACACACAGCTAGGGGTTACCACCTTGCATTTTGTAACAAGGGACTGTAGATAAATAAACGTACACTAAATATTAAGCTTGCACTGAATGTGGTGCAACACATCAAATGCATACATTCATTTAGAAAATTGCATGCAGTCTTTGCCAATAACACAAAAACAAGCACCCATGAATTACTTCAAATTCCACATATCCTGGAAATCCCTTTAGTGCTTTGATTGAGACAAGCCATATGTTCATTCAGGTCACTGTGGATGGCTATATGGGAGGCACTGAGGGTATGTGTATATGTTTACAGTGAGGACAGTCCAAGGTGAGAGAGGGGTGCCTACATGAGTAGTTTAATGGCATTAAGCCCCCTGCATTCCTGACAGGCACAGTTCTGCTTCAATGAGTTGGCGACCCTGACCCGAGTGCGATTAGGAGATCATTAGTGGTGGGGAGTAACAGACACACTGTCTCTGTGCCAGACTGTAGGGGTGGGCTGTTAGCATTGTGTGGAAGGCAGGCGTGGAGAACACACTGAGAGACGAGCTTGGCTGGGGGCTTTTAGTGCCCTGCGGCTGTTCAGGTTGAGAGGAGGACCCCCTGGCAGAGCTGGGAGTCTTCAGGCTCCACCAGCAGCCATCATGGAAACATTCCCCTCTTGTCACATTCCCGGACAGGCACAACCTACGGGCTGAGCTGGGTCGGCGGCACACATTGCTTTAGTGGCGTTCCAGAATAGGCGGTGTTAAAAGGGGCCTTTTCACTGTCTCTCATCCATTGGTGTTTTTAGCGCACCATGGGGATTAAGATTCTGTTTCCTGTGGATCTGGTTCAGGTTGGGTGGAGGACATGTCCCAGAACGTTTCCCAACCCCTCTTCTGTTTCGTGATCTAATGCTTACAGGCACCAAAGACAATAAACGGTCTAAAAAAGGACACACCTGGGCAGAAACTACAGGTATGATATTCTGATCTCATCTGCCATTAGTCAAATCCCACAGTAAAGATAAATGAGTATTCCACTGTGTGTAGAGGATTTTAATTTCTTCAATGAGAACTGTGAAGCAGGAGAGTGGTGCTTGTTCACCTTTGAATCTCTCCCTTTTTTTAAAACCCTGGATCAACTCTAACACTATTCAGATGTCAGGCATTCACTGACAAATTGTATCTTTATTTAGAACCGAAAACAGATATCTCTGTTTGGAAAAAAGTATTAAAATGTATGCACTCACTACTGTAAGTTGCTCTGTATAAGAGCGTCTGCTAAATTAATCAAATGTAAATGTAAAATCTCTATTGAGTCACAAGTGTAAAAGTAATTTCAGTAGCACTTCCGGCAAAACAGAAGGATGTTGTCTAACGAAGGAATGTATAGCCTTCGTAAAATCCAAGATTAATGTGGGATAATTGTTCCCAGTGTGTGGGATGAGCTTTTTTTATCTTCACAAACCCATGAGGTAGAGATGAATTCAGGCAGCCAGACATTGTCATGTTTGTCATTCATTGTCATGTCTTGTCCCTGTGCTCCCCATGCTATTCGTTTCCCTCTGCTGGTCTTGTTTGGTTCTATCCTTCTCTCTCCCCCTCCCTCTCTCACTCTCTCGCTCTCTCTTCTCTCTGTCGTTCCGTTCCTGCTCCCAGCTGTTCCTATTCCCCTAATCATCATTTAGTCTTTCCACACCTGTTCCCGATCCTTTCCCCTGATTAGACTCCCTATTTATTCCTTTGTGATCCGTTCCTGTTCCGTCGGTTCCTTGTTTTGTATTCCATGCTGTAATTGCGTTTCGCCCTGTCCTGTCGTGTTTTTTGCCGTGATTGTGTATCACCCTGTCCTGTCGTGTTTTGTGCCTTCTTCAGACGCTGCGTGTGAGCAGGTGTCTCAGTTGACTACGGCCTGCGCCTACCCGAAGCGACCTGCAGTCTGTGGCCGCTTCTCCAGTTGTTTTCCCCTCTACTATCTAGAGGATTTCAGTTATTCGGTTTTGAGCATTAATAAACTCTGTTTCTGTTAAGTCGCGTTTGGGTCCTCCTTCACCTGCATAACAGAAGGAACCGACCAAAGAATGGACCCAGCGACTTCAGACGCTCGTTACACTGTCGTCGAGATCCAAGGAGCCATGCTCGGCAGACACGAGCAGGAATTGTCTGCTGCTCGCCATGCCGTGGAGAACCTGGCCGCTCAGGTTTCCGACCTCTCTGGACAGTTCCAGAGTCTACGTCTCGTGCCACCTGTTACTCCCTGGCCTGCCGAGCCTCCTGAACCCAGGGTTAATAACCCACCTTGCTACTCCGGGCAGCCCACTGAGTGCCGCTCCTTTCTCACGCAGTGTGAGATTGTGTTCTCTCTCCAACCCCACACATACTCTAGAGAGAGAGCTCGGGTTGCTTTCGTCATTTCACTCCTTACTGGCCGGGCTCGAGAATGGGGCACAGCTATCTGGGAGGCAAGGGCTGATTGCTCTAACAGATTCCAGAACTTTAAAGAGGAGATGATTCGGGTTTTTGACCGTTCAGTTTTTGGTGAGGAGGCTTCTAGGGCCCTGGCTTCCTTATGCCAAGGTGAACGGTCCATAACGGATTATTCCATTGAGTTTCGCACTCTTGCTGCCTCTAGTGAGTGGAACGAGCCGGCGCTGCTCGCTCGTTTTCTGGAGGGACTCCACGCAGTGGTTAAGGATGAGATTCTCTCCCGGGAGGTTCCTTCAGATGTGGACTCCTTGATTGCTCTCGCCATCCGCATAGAACGACGGGTAGATCTTCGTCACCGGGCTCGTGGAAGAGAGCTCGCATCAACGGTGTTTCCCTGCTCCGCATCGCAACCATCTCCCTCTGGCTTTGAGACTGAGCCCATGCAGCTGGGAGGGATTCGCATCTCGAATAAGGAGAGGGAACAGAGGATCACCAACCGCCTGTGCCTCTATTGCGGAGTTGCTGGACATTTTGTTATTTCATGTCCAGTAAGAGGCCAGAGCCCATCAGTAAGCGGAGGGCTACTGGTGAGCGCTACTACTCAGGTCCCTTCATCTAGATCTTGTACTACTATGTCGGTCCATCTACGCTGGACCGGTTCGGGTGCTACATGCAGTGCTTTGATTGACTCTGGGGCTGAGGGTTGTTTCATGGACGAAGCATGGGCTCGGAAACATAACATTCCTTTCAGACCGTTAGACAGGCCTACGCCCATGTTTGCCTTAGATGGTAGTCATCTTCCCAGTATCAAATTTGAGACACTACCTTTAACTCTCACAGTATCTGGTAACCACAGTGAGACTATGTCTTTTTTGATTTTCCGTTCACCGTTTACACCTGTTGTTTTGGGTCACCCCTGGCTTGTATGTCATAATCCTTCTATTAATTGGTCTAGTAATTCTATCCTATCCTGGAACGTTTCTTGTCATGTGAAGTGTTTAATGTCTGCCATCCCTCCCATTTCTTCTGTCCCTACTTCTCAGGAGGAACCTGGCGATTTGACAGGAGTGCCGGAGGAATATCATGATCTGCGCACGGTCTTCAGTCGGTCCCGAGCCAACTCCCTTCCTCCTCACCGGTCGTATGATTGTAGTATTGATCTCCTTCCGGGGACCACTCCTCCTCGAGGTAGACTATACTCTCTGTCGGCTCCCGAACGTAAGGCTCTCGAGGATTATTTGTCTGTGTCTCTTGACGCCGGTACCATAGTGCCTTCTTCCTCTCCGGCCGGGGCGGGGTTCTTTTTGTTAAGAAGAAGGACGGTACTCTGCGCCCCTGCGTGGATTATCGAGGGCTGAATGACATAACGGTTAAGAATCGTTATCCGCTTCCCCTTATGTCATCAGCCTTCGAGATTCTGCAGGGAGCCAGGTGCTTTACTAAGTTGGACCTTCGTAACGCTTACCATCTCGTGCGCATCAGAGAGGGGACGAGTGGAAAACGGCGTTTAATACTCCGTTAGGGCATTTTGAGTACCGGGTTCTGCCGTTCGGTCTCGCCAATGCGCCAGCTGTTTTTCAGGCATTAGTTAATGATGTTCTGAGAGACATGCTGAACATTTTTGTTTTTGTCTATCTTGACGATATCCTGATTTTTTCTCCGTCACTCGAGATTCATGTTCAGCACGTTCGACGTGTTCTACAGCGCCTTTAGAGAATTGTCTCTACGTAAAGGCTGAGAAGTGCTCTTTTCATGTCTCCTCCGTTACTTTTCTCGGTTCCGTTATTTCCGCTGAAGGCATTCAGATGGATTCCGCTAAGGTCCAAGCTGTCAGTGATTGGCCCGTTCCAAGGTCACGTGTCGAGTTGCAGCGCTTCTTAGGTTTCGCTAATTTCTATCGGCGTTTCATTCGTAATTTCGGTCAAGTTGCTGCCCCTCTCACAGCTCTTACTTCTGTCAAGACGTGTTTTAAGTGGTCCGGTTCCGCCCAGGGAGCTTTTGATCTTCTAAGAGAACGTTTTACGTCCGCTCCTATCCTCGTTACTCCTGACGTCACTAGACAATTCATTGTCGAGGTTGACGCTTCAGAGGTAGGCGTGGGAGCCATTCTATCCCAGCGCTCCCAGTCTGACGATAAGGTTCATCCTTGCGCTTATTTTTCTCATCGCCTGTCGCCATCTGAGCGCAACTATGATGTGGGTAACCGTGAACTGCTCGCCATCCGCTTAGCCCTAGGCGAATGGCGACAGTGGTTGGAGGGGGCGACCGTTCCTTTTGTCGTTTGGACAGACCATAAGAACCTTGAGTACATCCGTTCTGCCAAACGACTTAATGCCCGTCAAGCTCGTTGGGCGTTGTTTTTCGCTCGTTTCGAGTTTGTGATTTCTTACCGTCCGGGTAGCAAGAACACCAAGCCTGATGCCTTATCCCGTCTGTTTAGTTCTTCTGTGGCTTCTACTGATCCCGAGGGGATTCTTCCTTATGGGCGTGTTGTCGGGTTAACAGTCTGGGGAATTGAAAGACAGGTTAAGCAAGCACTCACGCACACTGCGTCGACCCGCGCTTGTCCTAGTAACCTCCTTTTCGTTCCTGTTTCCACTCGTCTGGCTGTTCTTCAGTGGGCTCACTCTGCCAAGTTAGCGGGTCATCCCGGTGTTCGAGGCACTCTTGCGTCTATTCGCCAGCGCTTTTGGTGGCCGACTCAGGAGCGTGACACGCGCCGTTTCGTGGCTGCCTGTTCGGACTGCGCGCAGACTAAGTCGGGTAACTCTCCTCCTGCCGGTCGTCTCAGACCGCTCCCCATTCCTTCTCGACCATGGTCTCACATTGCCTTAGACTTCATTACCGGTCTGCCTTTGTCTGCGGGGAAGACTGTGATTCTGACGGTTGTCGATAGGTTCTCTAAGGCGGCACATTTCATTCCCCTCGCTAAACTTCCTTCCGCTAAGGAGACGGCACAAATCATTATTGAGAATGTATTCAGAATTCATGGCCTCCCGTTAGACGCCGTTTCAGACAGAGGTCCGCAATTCACGTCACAGTTTTGGAGGGAGTTCTGTCGTTTGATTGGTGCGTCCGTCAGTCTCTCTTCCGGGTTTCATCCCCAGTCTAACGGTCAAGCAGAGAGGGCCAATCAGACGATTGGTCGCATACTACGCAGCCTTTCTTTCAGGAACCCTGCGTCTTGGGCAGAACAGCCCCTGGGCAGAATACGCTCACAATTCGCTTCCTTCGTCTGCTACCGGGTTATCTCCGTTTCAGAGTAGTCTGGGTTACCAGCCTCCTCTGTTCTCATCCCAGCTTGCCGAGTCCAGCGTTCCCTCCGCTCAAGCGTTTGTCCAACGTTGTGAGCGCACCTGGAGGAGGGTGAGGTCTGCACTTTGCCGTTACAGGGCACAGACGGTGAGAGCCGCCAATAAACGCAGGATTAAGAGTCCAAGGTATTGTTGCGGCCAGAGAGTGTGGCTTTCCACTCGCAACCTTCCTCTTACGACAGCTTCTCGTAAGTTGACTCCGCGGTTCATTGGTCCGTTCCGTGTCTCCCAGGTCGTCAATCCTGTCGCTGTGCGACTGCTTCTTCCGCGACATCTTCGTCGCGTCCATCCTGTCTTCCATGTCTCCTGTGTTAAGCCCTTTCTTCGCACCCCGTTCGTCTTCCTCCCCCTCCCGTCCTTGTCGAGAGCGCACCTATTTACAAGGTACATAAAATTATGGACATGCGTTCTCGGGACGGGGTCACCAATACCTAGTGGATTGGGAGGGTTACGGTCCTGAGGAGAGGAGTTGGGTTCCGTCTCGGGACGTGCTGGACCGTTCGCTCATCGATGATTTCCTCCGTTGCCGCCAGGATTCCTCCTCGAGTGCGCCAGGAGGCGCTCGGTGAGTGGGGGGTACTGTCATGTTTGTCATTCATTGTCATGTCTTGTCCCTGTGCTCCCCATGCTATTCGTTTCCCTCTGCTGGTCTTGTTTGGTTCTATCCTTCTCTCTCCCCCTCCCTCTCTCACTCTCTCGCTCTCTCTTCTCTCTGTCGTTCCGTTCCTGCTCCCAGCTGTTCCTATTCCCCTAATCATCATTTAGTCTTTCCACACCTGTTCCCGATCCTTTCCCCTGATTAGACTCCCTATTTATTCCTTTGTGATCCGTTCCTGTTCCGTCGGTTCCTTGTTTTGTATTCCATGCTGTAATTGCGTTTCGCCCTGTCCTGTCGTGTTTTTTGCCGTGATTGTGTATCACCCTGTCCTGTCGTGTTTTGTGCCTTCTTCAGACGCTGCGTGTGAGCAGGTGTCTCAGTTGACTACGGCCTGCGCCACCCGGCGACCTGCAGTCTGTGGCCGCTTCTCCAGTTGTTTTCCCTCTACTATCTAGAGGATTTCAGTTATTCGGTTTTGAGCATTAATAAACTCTGTTTCTGTTAAGTCGCGTTTGGGTCCTCCTTCACCTGCATAACAGACATGAGGTAGAGATGAAGTCAAGCAGCCAGACATGAGGTAGAGATGAATTCAGGCAGCCAGACATGAGGTAGAGATGAATTCAGGCAGCCAGACATGAGGTAGAGATGAAGTCAGGCAGCCAGACATGAGGTAGAGATAAGTCAAGGCAGCCAGACATGAGGTAGAGATGAAGTCAAGCAGCCAGACATGAGGTAGAGTCAGGCAGCCAGACATGAGGTAGAGATGAAGTCAGGCAGCCAGACATGAGGTAGAGATGAAGTCAGGCAGCCAGGCATGAGGTAGAGATGAAGTCAGGCAGCCAGACATGAGGTAGAGATGAAGTCAGGCAGCCAGACATGAGGTAGAGATGAAGTCAGGCAGCCAGACATGAGGTAGAGATGAAGTCAGGCAGCCAGACATGAGGTAGAGATGAAGTCAGGCAGCCAGACATGAGGTAGAGATGAATTCAGGCAGCCAGACATGATGTAGAGATGAAGTCAAGCAGCCAGACATGAGGTAGAGATGAAGTCAGGCAGCCAGCCATGAGATAGAGATGAATTCAGGCAGCCAGACATGAGGTAGAGATGAAGTCAAGCAGCCAGACATGAGGTAGAGATGAAGTCAGGCAGCCAGCCATGAGGTAGAGATGAATTCAGGCAGCCAGACATGAGGTAGAGATGAAGTCAGGCAGCCAGCCATCAGGCAGCCAGATGAAGTCAGGCAGCCAGACATGAGGTAGAGATGAAGTCAGGCAGCCAGACATGATGTACAGTTAGTCAAATAGTAAACTTGAGTAAAATGGTAAAGTGAGTCTAACACAGTGGGGGCATTGTCCACTTCTCTTACGCAACTGACAGGCAATCAGATTATGATATCAAGTGGTCTGTTCCAATCCACATTCTAATTAAAGCAACACAGTACGTGGTTGGGAGTCACATGATAAAGTCACTTGATTGAGAGTGCATACAATTATAAGTAAAAGCAGAGGGAATTTTTCTGCAGAGAACCTTACTTGTTTTTCCACCATTTCCTTGGGTATTTGGGGAAAGGTGAAATACAGTTCATATGAGGAAATCTGTCAATTTAAATAAATTCATTAGGCCCCAATCTATGAATTTCACATGACTGGGAATACAGATATGCATCTATCACAGATACCTTAAAAAAATGGGCCTCAGGATCTCGTCATGGTAATTCTGTGCAGTCAAATTGCCCATTGATAAAACGCAATTGTGTTCGTTGTCTGTAGCTTATGCCTGCCCATACCATAACTCCACCGCCGCCAGAGGGCACTCTGTTGACATCGATGTTGACATCAAACATCATCAAACAGCTCGCCCACACGACGCCATACACGTGGTCTGCGGTTGTGAGGCCGGTCGGACGTACTGCTAAATTCTCTAAAACGACATTGGAGGCGGCTTCTGGTAAAGAAATGAACATTCAATTCCCAAGGCAACAGCTCTGGTAAACATTCTAATAGTCTGCATGCCAACTGTCGTAGGTTATGCCTGCCCATGCCATAACTTAATCTCCACCATAGGGCACTCTGTTGACATCGATGTTGACATCAACAAACTGCTCGCTCACACGACACCATACAGGCCGGTCGGACGTTCTGCTAAATTCTCTAAAACAAAATTGGAAGCGGCTTGTGGTAAAGAAATTAACATTAAATTCTCTGGCAACAGCTCTGGTGGACATTCTTACAGTCAGCATACCAACTGCACGCTTCCTCAAAACTTGAGACATCTGTGGGTTTGTGTTGTGTGACAAAACTGCACATTTTAGAGTGAAATTTTTAACAGATTTACACACAAAATTAAAGAGAAATAAGCTTTTTTGGTGTATGGAACATTTCTGGGATCTTTTACTTCAGCTCATGAAACATGGGACCAGCATTTCACGTTGCGTTTATATTTTTGTTCAGTGTAGCTATGTTTTCCTTCATCCAATGTGACAGCTATGCTTTCATAGCATATCTGAGACTTGGGTTGTTTGCTGAGGGCTAGCACAAGTTCACACCAGCTGTGCCCCCTTTAACACCCCACCAAGAGCTTCTTTCACCGTGTGGTAGTCTAGACATTCCAGGAAGCACAGCTCCATTCACACAATAATGCCTTTCTTTTTACAAAACAAAAGCTCAACTGATTTGGCTGACAGATGTCAAAACAGAAATGACACAGAACAGAAGAAGAATCGGACATATACAGTATACAGTCATTCAGCCCATCTGTGCAACTTGAGAGCTGCAGTGGCCTACACAATTAATGCTTGACAGATATATGAATTGGACTGATAAGTGTGAGGAAGATAATGGGAATTCAGAAAAATAGAATGAACATGGACACGCACACCCCCTCCGGACAATATACCAAAGAAAAACCAATTACCAAAATGCACTCAAATTGCAATTGTCTGCAAAAAAACAACAACAGTATTACATGTCCTTACAACTGGACTCACTGTGAGAAATTAATTTTGGAAGTCCAGCTGAATGTTTTATTAATAAATATAGAGTGCATTCGGGAAGTATTCAGACCCCTTGACTTTTTCCACATTGTTACTTTACAGCCTTGTTATAAAATGTATTAAATTGTCCCCCCTCATCAATCTACACACAATACCCCAGAATTACATAGCAAAAACAGATTTATAAAAAATTAAAATCTGAAATATCAAATGTACGTAAGTATTCAGACCCTTTAGCAGCAATTACCCTTCAGCAGCAATTACGCTGCCAACGGTGCTACAAGTTTGGCACACCTGTATTTGGGGAGTTTCTCCCATTCTCTACAGATCCTCTCAAGCTCTGTCAGGATGGATGGGGAGCGTTGCTGCGCAGCTATTTACAGGTCTATCCAGAGATGTTCGATCGTGTTCAAGTCCGGGCTCTGGCTGGGCCACTCAAGGACATTCAGAGACTTGTCCCGAAGCCACTTCTGCGTGGTCTTGGCCGTTCAGCTTTCTCTTGATCCTGACTAGTCTCCCAGTCCCTGCCACTGAAAAACATCCCCAGAGTATGATGCTGCCACCACGCTTCACAGTAGGGATGGTGCCAGGTTTCCTCAAGACGCGATGCTTGGAATTCAGGCCAAAGAGTTCAATCTTGGTTTCATAAAACCAGAGAATGTTGTTTCTCATGGTCTGAGTCCTTTATGTGACTTTTAGCAAATTCCAAGTGGGCTGTCATGTGCCTTTTACTGAGTAGTGGCTTCCGTCTAGCCAATCTACCATAAAGGCCTGATTGGTGGAGTGCTGCAGAGATGGTTGTCCTGCTGGAAGGTTCCCTCATCTCCACAGAGGAACTCTGTCAGGGTGACCATCGGGTTCTTGGTCACCTCCCTGACCAAGGCCTTTCTCCACCGATTGCGCAGTTTGGCTGGTCGGCCAGCTCTGGGAAGAGTCTTGATGGTTCCTAACTTCTTCCATTTAAGAATGATGGAGGCCACTGTGTTCTTGGGGACCTTAAATGCTGCAGAAATGTTTTGGTACCCTTCCCCAGTTCTGTGCCTCGACACAAACCTGTCTCTGAGGTTTACAGACAATTCCTTTGACATCATTGCTTGGTTTTTGCTCTGACATGCACTGTCAACTGGGGCCTAATATAGGGGCCTTTCCAAACCATGTCCAATCAATTGAATTTACCACAGGTGGACTCCAATCAGGTTCTAAAAACATCTCAAGAATGATCAATGAAAACAGGAGGCACCTGAGCTCAATTTCCAGCAAAGGGAAGGGGTCTGAATACTGTATGTTGGGAGAAGCTGTAAATATACACCCTATAGACCTCAAACTCATCTCTGGATATTGAAGCCAGTTTCACTGCGTTTTTCATTGTTCCCCTCTAATCAGGGACTGGGACACCAGGTGTGTGTAATTATCAGGTAGAACAGAAAACCAGCAGTCTCCAGACCTCGTAGGGTAAGAGTTGAATACCCCTGCCCTATAGCCTTCACACAGATAACGTGCTTCTGATGGATGTCTGAGAATCAAGTGTCAGGCATTTAGAGTGAAATGAATGTAGCTTTAGGAATACACTTTAGACAGGTGCAAACAATGCATTGAAAACAGCCTCTCAGTCAGCAGCTTTCCAAGCAGCACTGCTGATATCATTTCTATGCCACCAATGTATGAGACATTCCAGTCATTTTTGGGGGATGAAACAAATGAGAAATTACAGTTTGAGTAAGTAGTTATAACAGTGGTGCTGTAATGATTCTATAATAATATAAGGGGTCAGGGATGAGCAACTCCAGCCCTCGGGGGCCTTATTGGTGTCACACTTTAGCCCCAGCCGCAGCTAACACACGACTCCAATAATCAACTAATCATGATTTTCAGTTTACAATTAGTTTACATCAGCGTTGTTTATTAGGGATGGAGAAAAGGTGTGAAAACACTCCGGCCCCACGGACTGGAGTTGCCCATTCCTGCCCTAAGGGATCTAGTTTTTTAAAACTACTGAAACGTGAGATAACTTCTCTAGACAACTTCTGTCTGAAATGTTCTATTATGCTAATCTTTGGGACCCCTATGGCATGCATACGTGACTTCATTTGTTAGCTTTACATCTCCTTTCAACTCAGCAAATTGGTGCATTTGATTACCAGATTATGCCTTCATGTCGTGCCATGGTTTCTCAAGGTCCAGATAGAACATTGTAAATGAAATGTCCACCAAAGGAATACTTTCTCAAAGGCTTTTAAATAAAACATTAAAAATAATATTAGTATAGGCCTCCTTGCCTATATGTTGACTTTGATGTTTTGTCAGAAAACAAGATAGTTTACAATTGAGACTTCTGGCCCTGTGGCAAATGGAATTTACTTTGGATGTCTTACCTTTCACAAAGAAACCTTTGGGTTTAGCCTAATGACACAAAGTTGAATAGCCTGAATGTACAGCTTCTTCACGTTCACTATAGACTCAGAGAAGTCTTTCTTTACCATTGGTAATGTATCTGTGCAATGGAGTACCACAGTATAAGTCATAATACCCATAACACCTAGTGATCAAACAAGGAACTGGTTCCAATTGTTTTCCACCATTCATTTTTTCCCATAGGGGATTTTAGAAACACTTAAAGGGCTGTTTTGTATAGACTTACCCTGGCTGGCCGTTTTGATAACCGTGTCAATCTCTGAAGGACAAGATGACTTTTAGCAATATATTCGCCTGTCCTTACGCCCCCCAAATGTAACACTAATTCGCTGCTAAAATGGCTGTCATAAAGAACTACAAATGCCATGGTGACACATTGGTGCGACAGGAAACAAGCTCTATAGAGAGCATGTTTAAAACATGAGAAAATGAACAAGAAAAGGAGCTTCTGATGTTGCCCATCCATGAGCCTATAATTTGGGCTAACTGATATTAGTCATATATTAATAAGTACATAGGGAACATGTTCCAGTTTTAGACTGAATATCATATTTCCCTACATGCCCTTGTATAGCCCCTCTTTTTAGGTTATTGTGATGTGCTTAAAAAAAAAGAAGAGTTAAATACCAGACTGGTACACGCTGCGCTATCCATGCAGTAAGCTGCCGGCTTCGCAAGGCTAATTTTGTACACATGTTCCAAACACACATTGTATGAAAGACTGTAAACATGAAATTAAAACAAAACTCAAAAAGAAAAACAAATTCAAGAGGAATGTGTTTATTACATGCCAGACAATCATCTCCTATATTGCTTCAATTTGATTTATGATACTCTTCACCATTCACCCTCAACATCTCAACAGGTAGCCCATGGAAAGTGTTTTTTAATCAACGTCTTAAAGCTTCGATTGGAATATTATGTTGGAACATTAAAGTAGGCCTACCTGCATTTTTTAAAATGCAGACAGCTGACAATTCTCATTCCACTGAGTCACCAAACTCATTGGGAGTCTTTCAACGGACATAGACATGACCTGGAAAGTTCAAGTGACAAACAATAGGGCAATTACAGTGATTTTACATGAGTTTGCATTTAATTTATTGTAGACTCTACTGAACTGGAAAATGATACAGTACGTATTTGTTTCCATAAAATAGTAGAAGGTATAATACATACATCACAATGAGGTTAGCATCAGGAATCATTATAGTGTATCAAAGTGATACTTCTAATACAGAAGATAATGGGGCAAATCATGAGTATGTATTGCCCCATTATGTATTTTCCCTTCATTAGGTCACTTTTTATACCTAAAAATATCACTCCCATCTTGTGATGGCCATCAACCAAGGGAATAACAGTTACTGAATCAAATACTGATGTCCTAAGAGCATGAAAGTGAATTCATGGTTAAAGCACACATTTATGGTACAAAAGCAATAGAGCTCTTCCACAATTCTCAAACAGAAGAACTTTTCATTTGAACTGGCATACAAAGAAAGAACACAGGCCTACAGTTCATTTCCAACTCATCAGCTTTTCGAAGAATAATACAAAAAATATACAAAGGTAGAAAATCAACCTATGGTCAGAATGGATGTCCTGGTTCCATCAAAAATAAATAGCATAATATTTTCTCTCTAATATCCCACTTCTATACCTCATGTTCTAAACATCAGGGTCTGTACTGGCTGTACTGTGATGGGACAGGGATGCTTCCAAATCACTGTGGCGCTGCACCTAAAGCAGTTCTGAAACCTTGTGACGAAGGCATCCCTGTACCCATTCCCAGGTTCATCCCTATCCCCATCCCCATCCCCGGCCGGGCTAGGTCCTGGTTGAGCATGCTGGTGTAGGGGGAGGCTCCGTAGCTGAGGCCCATGCCGTAAGGCCTTTGAGGCTGGGTGTTGGGGAGCACCACAGGGTGGACATGCCTCCCAGGGGTGTTGAAGGAGAACTCTGGCGGTGGGCTGCTGGGTTTAAACGGGGTGGAGGTGAGATGATTAATGTCCTCCGAGGGTTTGGGGTGAGGGGGGACAAAGCTAGACAGGCCCCCGTAGTCAGAGGGTCTGAGTGTGCCGGCTGGGAGCGCCTCGGCCACGAGGGAAGGCCGGATCCAGTCATCCTTGAAAATCTGAACCGTCAGCGTGGACACGAGGGTGAAGAGGCGGTTGGTCACATGGGCCAGCACCATCTGCTCGTTGGCATCCCGGCGTATTCTGACGTGGACGGAGCCAGCCTGTACACAAATCCGGTGGAGGAGACAAGGAGTTAAAGAGACAGTCTTTGTTTACTCTACATCCTTCCTCCCTCTCCTCTCCCTCTAGTTCTCTACCTCCCTCCCTCCCTCCAGTATGCTCTATCCCTCCCTCCAGGTCGCTCTATCACTCCATCCAGTTCGCACCCTCCAGTTCGCTCTATCCCTCCCTCCAGGTCGCTCTATCCCTCCCTCCAGTTCACACCCTCCAGTTCGCTCTATCCCTCCCTCCAGTTCGCACTCTGTCTCCCTCCAGTTCGCACTCTGCCTCCCTCCAGTTCGCACTCTGCCTCCCTCCAGTTCGCACTCTGCCTCCCTCCAGTTCGCACTCTGCCTCTCTCCCTCCAGTTCGCCATCTCGCTCGCTCTTTGCCTCCCTCCCTCCAGGTCGCCATATCGCTTGCTCCCTCCCTCCAGTTCGCCATCTCGCTCGCTCCCTCCCTCCAGTTCGCCAACTTGCTCCCTCCCTCCAGTTCTCTGCCTCCCTCCAATTCGCACTCTGCCTCCCTCCCTCCAGGCCTCTGCCCCCTCCCTCCAGTTTGCACTCTCCCTCCCTCCAATTCGCACTCTGCCTCCCTCCAGTTCGCACTCTGCCTCCCTCCAGTTCGCACTCTGCCTCCCTCCAGTTCGCACTCTGCCTCCCTCCAGTTCGCACTCTGCCTCCCTCCAGTTCGCACTCTGCCTCCCTCCAGTTCGCACTCTGCCTCCCTCCAGTTCGCACTCTGCCTCTCTCCCTCCAGTTCGCCATCTCACTGCTCTTTGCCTCCCTCCCTCCAGGTCGCCATCTCGCTCTTGCCTCCCTCCCTCCAGTTCGCCATCTCGCTCGCTCCCTCCCTCCAGTTCGCCAACTTGCTCCCCCCCTCCAGTTCTCTGCCTCCCTCCAGTTTGCACTCTGCCTCCCTCCCTCCAGGCCTCTGCCTCCCTACCTCCAGGCCTCCCTCCCTCCAGGCCTCTGCCTCCCTCCCTCCAGGCCTCTGCCTCCCTCCCTCCCTCCAGGCCTCTGCCTGCCTCCCTCCAGGCCTCTGCCTGCCTCCCTCCAGGCCTCTGCCTGCCTCCCTCCAGGCCTCTGCCTGCCTCCCTCCAGGCCTCTGCCTCCCTCCCTCCAGGCCTCTGCCTCCTCCCTCCCTCCAGGCCTCTGCCTCCCTCCCTCCAGGCCTCTGCCTCCTCCCTCCCTCCAGGCCTCTGCCTCCCTCCCTCCAGGCCTCTGCCTGCCTCCCTCCAGGCCTCTGCCTGCCTCCCTCCAGGCCTCTGCCTGCCTCTCTCCCTCCAGTTCGCCATCTTGCTCTCTCGCTACCTCACTCCAGTTCACAATCTTGCTCACTCCCTCCCTCCAGTTCGCCAACTCGCTCGTTCCCTCCCACCAAATGTCTCCCTCCCTCCAGTTCGCTCACTCCCTCCAGTTCGCCCCAGTTCCCTCCCTCCCTCCAGTTCCCTCCCTCCCTCCAGTTCACCCCCTCCGTCCAGTTCACCCCTCGCTCCCTCCCACAAGTTCTCTCGCTCGCTCCAGTTCTCTAGCTCCCCCTCCCACAAGTTCTCTCTCCCTCCCCAGCTCCCTCCAGCTCACTCTTTCCATCCCACAAGTTCTCTCCCCCTCCCTCCCTCCAGCTCACTCTTTCCATCCCACCCTCCCTCCCACCAGTTCTTTCCCTCCCTCCCTTCCTCCAGCTAACTCTTTCCATCCCACCCTCCCTCCCACCAGTTCTTTCCCTCCCTCCCTCCAGTTTGCTCTATACCTCCATCCAGTTCAATCTATCCCTCCCTCCATCCAGCTCACTCTTTCCATCCCACCCTCCCTCCCACCAGTTCTTTCCCTCCCTCCAGTTCTATCCATCCCTCCCTCCAGATCTCTGCCTTCCACAAGTTGACTCGCTCCCTTCCCTCCTTCCCCAGTTTCCCTCCCTCCCTCCCTCCCTTCAGCTCACTCTTTCCATCCCTCCATCCCTCCCACCAGTTCTTTCCCTCCCACCAGTTCTCTCCCTCCCACCCACCAGTTCGCTAAATCCCTCCCTCCCACCAGTTCTCTCCCTCCCACCCACCAGTTCGCTACATCCCTCCCTCCCACCAGTTCGCTCACTCCCTCCAGTTCTCTGCCTCCCCTACAGTTCTCTGCTTCACTCCCTCCCACCAGTTCTCTGCCTTGCTCCCTCCTTCCCTCCAGTTCTCTGCCTCCCTCCCTCCAGTTCTCTGCATCCCTCCCCCTCTCTCTCCAGTTCGCTCCACCCCTCCCACCCAGTTCCCTCCCGCCCTCTCTCCAGTTCCCTCCCGCCCTCTCTCCAGTTCCCTCCCGCCCTCTCTCCAGTTCCCTCCTGCCCTCTCTCCAGTTCCCTCTCTCTACAAGTTCTCGCTCCCCTCTCCAGTTCTCTCACTCCCTCCCTCACCCCAGTTCCTTCCCTCCCTCTCTCCAGTTCCCTCTCTCTCCCTCCAGTTCCCTCTCTCTCCCTCCAGTTATCTCGCTCACTCCCTCCAGTTCTCTCGCTCCCTCCCTCCAGTTCTCTGCCTCGCTCCCTCCATCCTTCCTCCAGTACCCTCCCCCCTCCCTCCAGTTCTCTGCCTCGCTACATCGCTCCAGTTTGCCTCCCACCTCCAGTTCGCTCCAACCCTCCCGCCAAGGTCCCTCCCTCCCTCTAGTTCCCTCCCTCCCTCCCTCATCCCTCTCCCCCTCCCTTACCTCTAGTTGTCTCCCTCCCGCGCCCCTAATAGTTGTCTCCCTCCCGCCCTCTCTCCAGTTCCCTCTCTCTCTCCCTCCAGTTCGCTTCCTCCCTCCAGTTCTCTGCCTCGCTCCCTCCCTCCCCTCCCACCAGCTCTCCCTCCCTCCCCTCAGTTCACACCCTTGCTCCGTCCAGTTCTCTCGCTCCCTCCGTCCAGTTTGCTCCCTCTTCCCCTCCAGTTCACTCCCTCCCTCCCGCCCCTCTCCAGTTGACTCCATCCCTCCCGCCTAGTTCCCTCCCTCCCACCAACCCCTCCAGTTCCCTCTCTCCATCCCCCAAGTTCTCTGCCTCCCTCCCCACAGTTCTCTGCCTCCCTCCCCACAGTTCTCTGCCTCCCTCCCTACAGTTCTCTGCCTCCCTCCCCACAGTTCTCTGCCTCCCTCCCTACAGTTCTCTGCCTCCCTCCCTACAGTTCTCTTGCTCCCCCAGTTATTTGCCCCGCTCTCTCCATCCTTCCTCCAGTACCCTCCCTCCCTCCAGTTCTCTGCCTCGCTCCATCCCTCCAGTTCGCCCCCCCCAGTTCGCTCCATCCCTCCTGCCAAGGTCCCTCCCTCCCTCTCTCATCCTTCTAGTTTCCTTCCTCCCTCTAGCTGTCTCCCTCCCTCTAGTTCTCTCCCTCTACTTCCCTTCCTGCCTCCCTCATCCCTCCCTCCCTTATCCTCTAGTTGTCTCCCTCCCGCGCCCGAATAGTTGTCTCCCTCCCTGCCCTCAGTTCGCTCCCTTGCTCCGTCCAGTTCTCTCGCTCCCTCCCCCCAGTTCACTCCCTCCCTCCTGCACCCTCTCCAGTTGACTCCATCCCTCCCGCCTAGTTCCCTCCCTCCCACCAACCCCTCCAGTTCCCTCTCTCCATCCCCCAAGTTCGCTGCTTCCCTCCCTACAGTTCTCTGCCTCCCTCCCTACAGTTCTCTGCCTCCCTCCCTACAGTTCTCTGCCTCCCTCCCTACAGTTCTCTGCCTCCTCTGTCCTCTGCCTCCCTCCCTACAGTCCTCTGCCTCCCTCCCTACAGTCCTCTGCCTCCCTCCCTACAGTTCTCTGCCTCCCTCCCTACAGTTCTCTGCCTCGCTCCATCCCTCCCGCCAAGGTCCCTCCCTCTCTCATCCTTCTAGTTCCCTCCCTCCCTCCCTCCCTCCCTCTCGTTGTCTCTCCCTCTACTTCCCTCCCTTACCTCTAGTTGTCTCCCTCCCGCGCCCCTAATAGTTGTGTCCCTCCCTCCCTCTCACTCCCTCTAGTCCCCTCCCTCCACCCCTCCCTCCCTCCCTCCCTCCCCCTCTACTTCTCTCCCTCCCTCTACTTCCCTCTCTCCCTCCCCTCTACTTCCCCCTTTCCTTCATCCCTCTCTAGTTTCCTCCCTCCCTCCCTCCAGTTGTCTCCCTTCCACCCTCCAGTTGTCTCCCTTCCACCCTCCAGTTGTCTCCCTTCCACCCTCCAGTTGTCTCCCTTCCACCCTCCAGTTGTCTCCCTTCCACCCTCCAGTTGTCTCCCTTCCACCTTCCAGTTGTCTCCCTTCCACCTTCCAGTTGTCTCCCTCCCTCTACTGGCAGTACCCTAGGGTATACAGTCTGGTGAGAACAGTGTGGCAACTGGGCACTGCAGCAACACCACTGGATAAACTTAGTCCACACAGCTCCCTTCCTCTCTCTAGTCATCTCGCTTCCTCCTAGTTCCCTCCTTCCATTCCTCTCCCTCAAGCTCCCTCAAGATCCATCCCTCCCGCCAGCCATCCCTCTAGCTCCCTCCCTCCCCCACGAATTCCCTCCTCCCCCCGAGTTCCGTCCCTCCCCCTCGAGTTCCCTCCCACTCTACTGGCAGTACCCTAGGGTATACAGTCTGGCGAGAACAGTGTGTCAACTGGGCACAGCAGCAACACTACTGGATAAACTTAATCCACACAGCAATTAGCACAGCCAAGAAGCTGGCCTTTTGATCTATATGACAGAAGTGATGCTGTTATTGCATAATGTTAACATTATATTACGCTGCTTTTAGGCAGAGTGCAAATATGTGTTATTTCATTGAATGAGATTTAACATCGCTGCAGACCTGACAGAATCTGTATTTAATTCCCTAATTCATTCTTACGTGAAGCAACATTTTTTGAGCCACAGACTGAATAATTCACATCTCAGGCGTTTCAATGAAACCAGAATGACTACATTTCTTTCTTTATATGATATACCATCTGTCTCTATGCTATATACCATCTGTCTTTATGCGATATACCATCTGTCTTTATGCTATATACCATGTATGTCCTTATGCTATATACCCTGTATTGAAGTGTGCTGTGACTTCTGTCTTTTTGTGTGACTACTTAGTCTTTACAATTGGAATTAAATAACATGGCCTCCTGGAGGCAGGAGACGAGAGGCTCTGTGCTCAGAAATTTCCCCTCACCGACACAGGACTGTTTCATTAAACTGGCATCTGACCTTTGATATCCACAGCATGCTTCTTGGACACAAAGGAATACATGGGACTATGCTTGTGTAAGGCAATCTAGTACATGATCATATCACCCTAACCCTATCATTTAGAAATAAGCAATGCATTCCTGTCAGTCAAAAACAAGTTGGAGGCAGTTAAAAGTCTTAAATCAACAGAGAAATTGCAACGCATGAGAAACTTGTCCCCTTTTCATTTGAGTGAGCAAATCCTTGCCAATTGTTCGTAAACAACAAGGGGGCCACTAAACTAAATGATGAGGGTGAGTGGCGTTCTCTTTGTGTTCCTGGCATCTGGTGGGGGGAGCCGGCAGAGGAAACAGAGCGTGGTGCATAGCACTGGGAGTCTGCTGGGTACAATGAGGACAACAGTAACAAAACCATGATGACGTACCAGAGAGCCAAAGCCAACCGTCCAGAAGTGCTCGTTACGGACCTCCAGGACCCCCTCCAGAGTGGAGACCTGTACAGTGGGAGAGAGGCCATGAGGGCAGAGACTGACATCTTCCTATCAACGGTTGTAGGGACCAGTTGACCGTGTAACCAGCCCCAGTCAACTGGCATGGTTTGGAAAAACTATAACTAGATCTATTTAGAACATGGATGGGATCCCAACAATAGGATCCCAAAGGCGGTAGGGAATCATTGTAAGTTGTTGCACACTGTGAAAAACACAACAAATATAAAATATAAAACACAGAGACCAAAATTGGCTACAATGCATGTGGTACATGTAAAATGTTTTGCTGTCTTTAGGCAGTGAAACCAATAGGATGGGCTTGACCTATAGTAATAGAAAAGAGGTCAATGAGGACAACCCTCTGCAAACACATCACTGAGTGTCATTAGGAGTAAAGATGAGAAGTCCCCATTGGCTACCAACTTTGCCTTCCGCAACCATAGGGAAAACAGATTTTTTTTAAAAGTAATTCCGTTGAGTAAAGCCTTAAAGGACAGTTGAAAGAATAATGAAGTGTAAACCCCGGCACTGCATGATAAAAAGCTGAGGGACGGAGATGGAGAAATGTAACCCCTCTGAAATTCATAGACAGAGCTATAGATGCAAGCACTGACCATCCATGATATCAAAGTCATAGTTTTAACCATGTTGAGGCTACATAGTGTTTATTTACAGTTACTTTCTTTACAAACATTGGAGTAAAACAAGCTAATAGTTTGGGTTCTGATGGGGTACGACAGTTGAACTAAGCTCATGAGGTTATATTCAAGAATCAAATGGGTACATATCATTCATTTATAAAAAAAAATGTTTCAATGGATGAAACAGCAGATTGCTCTTTTAATGAGGAAATAACCTGTTTTCTGTAAACTGTTTGACCACTGTGTAAATACCCTGTATTATGTAAATAGTTTATATGTATTACATCTCACATGTCTTATTATTAACATGTATTTCATGTCTAGCTGTAGCATTATATGAACATTCCATTAACCTTGTTATATTGTTATAATTAGGATTACTTCACTAGGGTTGTCCTCATTTGACCTCCCATCCTGTTTCTAAGGGACAATCTTGGACTGGAAAAAAAAACTAAGCATTCACCGCCCCCACACGTTTTGAAAAATACCTGAGGGATGGTGCTGGAGAAGTGTAACCACTCAGATTTGTAGACAGAGCGATTTATGCAAGAACTGACCATCCTCATGATTAAAATGACAATTTATGTTGTATTCCCACACATCTGTAAATGAAAGCAGATGTTACTCAACCCAATATGAGTGTTACCTCTCTGAGCAATTTGTCAAGCTGACCGATGACATGGGATGGAGTGGTCTAAAGAGGAGAGCAAAACGCAAACAGATTTGAGTCACATCAAAACACAGCACAAAGTCCAATAAGTCAATTAGTTACTGAGTTAAATTCCATCAAAGAACATACTCTCTTACAACAAACAGTGCGAGCCAAACAGAATTTGGACCGAACATATCTCACAATCATTCCAAGAGATAAGTATTGAGTTACAGTATGGTTGTCTGATCCACGTCACGTCCTAAAGAGAATTCAACGATCCAGTCCAGTTTAGACTGTGGACCTGTTTGGATAGCCTACCTGAAGGAGCACCTTCCCGCTGTACACGCTCATAGGATACATGGTGCCAAAGATCATGAGGCCGATGGCCACCGCCGAGGCCGTGTCCACAGCATTGTAATTACTGCAGTCAGAGAGTTATAAAGTTAGGAGCACATACACTATTTGCAGTGCATTCAGAAAGTATTTATAATCCTTAACTTATTCCACATTTTGTTGTTTCTCACCCATCTACACACAATACTACACACAATACCCCTATAATGACAAAGTGGAAACATATTTTTTGAAATTTGTTCAAATGTATTGAAAATGAAACACAGAAATATCTAATTTACACAACTATTCACACCTCTGAGTCAATACATGCTAGAATCACCTTTGGAAGTGATTACAGCTGTGAGTAAGAGCTTTGCACACCTGGATGTACAATATATGCACATTATGTCAAATTGGTTGTTGATCATTGGTAGTCAGCCTTGCCATAGATTTTCAATATTATTTAAGTCAAAACTGTAGTTAGGCTACTCAGGAACATTCATTGTCGTCTTGGTAAGCAACTCCAGTATTTGGTCTTGTGTTTTAGGCTATTGTCCTGGTGAAAGGTGAATTTGTCTCTCAGTGTCTGTTAGAAAGCAGACAGAACCAGGTTTTCCTCTAGGATTTTGCCTGTGCTTAGCTCTATTCTGTTTCTTTGTTTCCTAAAATAATCCCTTGTTTTTGCAGATGACAAGCATACCCATAACATGATAAAGCCACCACTATGCTTGAAAATATGAAGAGTGGTACTCAGTGATGTGTTGGCTTTACCCCAAACATAATACTTCATATTCAGGACATAAATGTAATTTCTTTGCCACATTTTTTGCAGTTTTACTTTAGTGCCTTATTGCAAATAGGATGCATATTTTGGAATATTTTTATTCAATACAGACTTCATTTTCACTGTCATTTAGGTTAGTTTTGTGGAGTAACTACAATGTTGTTGATCCATCCTCAGTTCTCACATCACAGCCATTAAACTCTGACCTTTGGCCTCATGGTGAAATCCCTGAGAAGTGTCCTTCCTCTCTGGCAACTGAGTTAGGAAGGATGCCTGTATCTTTGTAATCCAAACTATAATTAGTAACTACAACATGCTCGAAGGGATATTCAATGTCTGCGTTTTGATTTTTTTTAAACCCATCTACCAATAGGTGATTGTTGTGGTGGAATCAGTGTTTGAAATTCACTGATTGACTGAGCGACCTTACAGTTAATTGAATATGTGGGGTACAGAGATGAGGTAGTCATAAATTGTTAAACACTTAAACACAGAGTGAGTCCATGCAACTTATTGTGACTTGTTAAGCACATTTTTACTCCTGAACTTATTTACAGTAGACTTGCCATAAAGTGGTTGACTCAAGACATTTCAGCTTTTCATTTTGATTTAATTTGTAAACATTTTTTAAAAACACTGACATTAAGGGGTATTGTGTATAGGACAGTGACACAAAATTTCAATCCATTTTAAAATTGAAGCTGTAGTAACATGATAAAATGTGGAAAAAGTCCAGGGGTGTGAATACTTTCTGAAGGCACTGCATGTCAGGAGTTTTCATGGAGGTTGATAACAGGAGGAGGTCACACACACAGCAGGCAGACAAAGGCTTTGTGAGAACACATTATTCAGAGTACACATTCTTCGTCATACCTAGTCTCGATTTATAACTTCCCCCGAATCCACTAACTAATGTCATTACACTGTGTCGGAGGGCTTACTTGATCTCTATGAGCATGTAGGTGATGCTGAGTGAGAGAGCTCCGGCCACGTTGATTAAGACAAATGGATTCATTCGAGGCAGGAGGACACTGCTGAGGCCAGGGATAATCCCACACAAACTGAAAACATACAAAATAAGATTACTATACAAAGCCAGTCAACCCTTCAGTTTTGCTCCAAATTGATAAAAAGTGTCTAAACTGGTTAGAGTTACTTTGACAACACATATTCCTAAAGGGTAACTGAAGAAATCACACAAACATTCCAGGACAGGGAGCACCTGTAATATACATATCCATCTTAAAAGTGAAAACATTCATATTGCTGAGACAAAATGATTGTAATGTTCCAAAAATGTGTTATATACATCCAGCACTCACATCCAGCACTCACATTTATCCAGTGTGACATCCAGCACTCACATTTATCCAGTGTGACATCCAGCACTCACATTTATCCAGTTATCCAGTGTGTGACATCCAGCACTCATTTATCCATTTATCCAGTCCAGTGTCATCCAGCACTCACATTTATCCAGTGTGACATCCAGCACTCATTTATCCAGTGTGACATCCACACTCACATTTATCCAGTGTGACATCCAGCACTCACATCCAGCACTCACATTTATCCAGTGTGACATCCAGCACTCACATTTATCCAGTGTGACATCCAGCACTCACATTTATCCAGTGTGACATCCAGCACTCACATTTATCCAGTGTGACATCCAGCACTCACATTTATCCAGTGTGACATCCAGCACTCACATTTATCCAGTGTGACATCCAGCACTCACATTTATCCACTCACATTTATCCAGTGTGACATCCAGCACTCCAGTACTCACATTTATCCATTTATCCAGTGTGACATCCAGCACTCACATTTGACATCCAGCACTCACATTTATCCAGTGTGACATCCAGCACTCACATTTGTCCAGTGTGACATCCAGCACTCACATTTATCCAGTGTGACATCCAGCACTCACATTTATCCAGTGTGACATCCAGCACTCACATTTGTCCAGTGTGACATCCAGCACTCACATTTATCCAGTGTGACATCCAGCACTCACATTTATCCAGTGACATCCAGCACTCACATTTATCCAGTGTGACATCCAGCACTCACATTTATCCCAGTTTTCTATTTGAAGTGATGTACACACGTTTTGGCAAAGCATTAAAAAAAAATGAGTCCTGATTAGTTAAATACTGAGAAGATTAATTCTATATACTGTGTTTAAACTGCATCACTGTCCAACGTCAACCTCATAGAAGACATGCAAGGATACTAGTCCTCTGATGTCTAACAAGGACACAATAGGCATACTTTTTAAAAGAAAAAGCATTAACATAAAGAAGCTTGACCTCCGGTCACTCAATTTGAAGCCAACATTTTTTTGGGGGGTGATGGGTGAGCGGGAAGCAGGATTTACAATCCCAATAATCTCTTTATCTCCCCGCTGCAATTATATAATTTGAGTATTTGGGAAACGGTCGTGTGATTCCCTGGCCGCCTGTCTGCACAGTCTGTGCGGACGGCACTGCCTAGAGAGAGTAGGAAGGAAAGAGAGAGAGAGTAGGAGGGAGACAGAAGGAGAGAGAACACTGTGTGGATAGAGGGAGCTTTGTTCCAGAGTTTGTTTAATCCTACCCACTGGAGACAGAAATTGTGGGATTATGGTGAGACAAACAAACACTTGATATGATGTATGTTGACTATAAATACAGACTAAACGGAGTTGCCCAAATAATAGTACACCATGGACTAGCTCCAAGGGTTATATAATGTCTACCCACCAAACACCAGAAAGGCTAGTATGGTCCACAGACATGCATGACACAATTATGGCAGATAATTAAACGATGAGTAAAAGTCATCCGGGAAATCCTGTTTACTGTGCCTTCTACTCAGATCAATCAGAACTTTACTCTGTTGTATATAATAGGTGCTGTTTCCCTAGGTAATCTGAAGTGGGTGGGATTCAGATGAGGCTGGTGGGAGGAGCTATAAGAGGACAGTCTCATTGTAAATGGCTGGAATGGGTGATTGATTCCATTCCAGCCACTATAATGAGCCCATCCTCCTATAGCTCCTCCATCAGCCTCCGCTGGTAGGATTGTATGTATATTTCTCTATTCAGGAGGGAATGTGTCAGAAATCAACTTCATCATATTTGGGGTTTTATAAATCGATTGAGACTTCAGTCATGGCCAACTGCACAGTCACAGAATCAATCTTACTTAGGCCTAGTTGCGTTTCATAGAGTGCTAATGGTCTATTCTATGGGATCATGTATGTTTGTAAACATTCTCAGGTTATTATAGCCATGAGGGAACGCCTGCATAAGAAAAGCTAAATATAGCCGGCCCTGCAATGAGGTCGCGGTTTGTTTCACCTGACCTTAAGCAGCTCATTCACATATCCCATTAGGAGGTTGGGGGAGGGGGGTGTTATTTTTCAAATGAGTCCTCCTACTCTAAACACGACTCAGCCTTTTGTGATTTTCCACTTCCTGAGTGGGCAGGTTCCATACCGGGGCACCAGCAGAGACTGTAAAGGTGCAAGATGATCTCAACACTGGACTGAAACAAAACCCACCAACATTCATTATTTAGACAAAACAAGTGAGGCGATTCATCATCCTGGAAGATAGTGTATGAGGGGTGGAGAGGAGTTTCACTGCACAGAGTCTCCAGAGGTGACGGCCAGGAGCAGGAACTGAAAGCATCCAGCAGGTCTTAACCTCAGGGCGAGGGCGCACAGCACAATATGGTGGAAGTGAAAGGGAAGATAAGAGTTTCACCTCTGACCTCTACAGGTAGGTTTGGCCTGAGGGGGTCATTTTAATCCATGAGAAATGACATGACACCAGCCCTCGCTTCTCATACATTACAAACATCCCAAGCTCAATCAATTAAGCCAATACTTTTCCCTAACAAAGACACTCGGTAAAGTTTTGTTGAATATACTACACCCCATGTCGTGTATATTTCATTTATCCTTTAACCTCAATTTAACTGGGACAGACTGCTAGTTATATTACACACACACTGTGGTGCATCCATCTCCTGAGGGATTCTTGGGAGGGAAACTGTCCACTTGTGGACTAAAGGGAAAAACAAGGAGGATCGAAACAGCAGGATGACTCACTGAAAGGGGATCTTACCTTCGACTTAGGTCTGCGACATGCTCCTGGAGCCAACTGGTGCTGGCAGCTGTTGGGGGGATGGGGGAGAGAGAAGACAGAGACAGACGACAGGGGTAAGAGTTAGACACAGGCGGAGAGAGCATCACTCTAGCAGCCCTTATCTGCAGTCTGTTCCCATACGTCTTTCGTTGCGGCGGTAACAGAAGCCTGAGTGCTATTTGAGCGGAGCGTGTCCTCTGAGCTGTCCACCCCACAGGATGGCTTACCCTCACAGATGACTGACCAGAGGAGGGCACAGATATTCTTTTAGAGCATCCCCACCGCCATCTGGGATGTTTAAACACAAATGGCTATAGAGCAAACCTCTCAGTCTATGTCACAGAAATGTAGGCTAGGGGTTTAGGTAGATAAGTGAAAGAGACTAGAAACAAGCCTAAGTAGAAAATAACAAGCACAAGGCTACATCCAGTGATGGCCGAGATCAGCTTAACATAAATTGAGACAATATAATTTCCCCCTCCCACAAATACAATCTATACTCTAAAAGACAATTCAGGAAAGAAAATATAGTATGTACACTACATGACCAAAAGTATGTGAAGATCTGCTCGTTGAACATCTCATTCCAAAATCATGGGCATTAATATGGAGTTGGTCCCCCCTTTCCTGCTATAACAGCCTCCACTCTTCTGGGAAGGCTTTCCACTAGATGTTGGAACATTGCTGTGGGGGACTTGCTTCCATTCAGTAACAAGAGCATTAGAGAGGTCGGGCACTTATGTGGGGCGATGAGGCATGGCTCGCAGTCGGCGTTCCAAATCATCCCAAGGTATTTGATGGGGTTGAGGTCAGGGCTCTGCAGGCCAGTCAAGTTCTTCCACACCGACCTCGACAAACCATTTCTGTACGGACCTCGCTTTGTGCACGAGGACATTGTCATACCCAAACTGTTGCCACAAAGTTGGAAGCACAGAATCGTCTAGAATGTCATTGCATGCTGTAGCATTAAGATTTCCATTCACAGGAACTAAGGGTCCTAGCCCGAACCATGAAAAACAGCCAAAGACCATTACTCCCCCTCCACCAAACTTTATACTATGCATTGGGGCAGTTAGTGTTGTCCTTGCATCCGCCAAACTTTGATTTGTCCGTTGGACTACCAGATGGTGAAGCATGATTCATCACTCCAGAGAACGTGTTTCCACTGCTCCCGAGTTCAATGGTGGCGAGTTTTACACCACTCCAGCCAACAATAGGCATTACGCATGATGATCTAGGCTTGTGTGCGGCTGTGTGCGGCTGGGAGGTCGGGACAAGCTTAGGTTGGGTGGGCAAGGATGGGAGGTTGGGACAAGCTTAGGTTGGGTGGGCAAGGATGGGAGGTCGGGACAAGCTTAGGTTGGCTGGGCAAGGATGGGAGGTCGGGACAAGCTTAGGTTGGGTGGGCAAGGATGGGAGGTTGGGACAAGCTTAGCTTGGCTGGGCTGGGCAAGGATGGGAGGTTGGGACAAGCTTAGCTTGGCTGGGCAAGGATGGAAGGTTGGGACAAGCTTAGGTTGGGTGGGCAAGGATGGGAGGTCGGGACAAGCTTAGGTTGGGTGGGCAAGGATGGGAGGTTGGGACAAGCTTAGGTTGGGTGGACAAGGATGGGAGGTCGGGACAAGCTTAGGTTGGGTGGGCAAGGATGGGAGGTTGGGACAAGCTTAGCTTGGCTGGGCAAGGATGGGAGGTCGGGACAAGCGTAGGTTGGGTGGGCAAGGATGGGAGGTTGGGACAAGCTTAGTTTGGCTGGGCAAGGATGGGAGGTCGGGACAAGCGTAGGTTGGCTGGGCAAGGATGAGAGGTTGGGACAAGCTTAGGTTGGCTGGGCAAGGATGAGAGGTTGGGACAAGCTTAGGTTGGCTGGGCAAGGATGGGAGGATGGGACAAGCTTAGCTTGGCAAGGATGGGAGGTTGGGACAAGCTTAGGTTGGGTGGGCAAGGATGGGAGGTTGGGACAAGCTTAGGTTGGCTGGGCAAGGATGGGAGGATGGGACAAGCTTAGCTTGGCAAGGATGGGAGGTTGGGACAAGCTTAGGTTGGGTGGGCAAGGATGGGAGGTTGGGACAAGTTTAGCTTGGCTGGGCAAGGATGGGAGGTTGGGACAAGCTTAGGTTGGCTGGGCAAGGATGGGAGGATGGGACAAGCTTAGCTTGGCAAGGATGGGAGGTTGGGACAAGCTTAGGTTGGGTGGGCAAGGATGGGAGGTTGGGACAAGTTTAGCTTGGCTGGGCAAGGATGGGAGGTAGGTACAAGCTTAGGTTGGGTGGGCAAGAATGGGAGGTAGGTACAAGCTTAGGTTGGGTGGGCAAGGATGGGAGGTAGGTACAAGCTTAGGTTGGGTGGGCAAGAATGGGAGGTAGGAACATGCTTATTTGGGACAAGGGTGTGTTAGGACAAGCTTGGCTTGAGTTGGGTAAAGGGGGGAGAAAATAAGGAGGGGAAGGTGGAGAGGGATGGATTTGGCTTGGGAGAAAGGGAAGAAAGGATTAACAATACTACAATGTAATTGTATTTATTATTTTGACTTGCAAACCTGCTGTAAAATGAATAAGAGTTCTGGAAAGATTAAGAGAGGATGTCGAGTCATTACTATTCCTTGTTTCTCATTATAACTAAGATTCAAGGGTGGTTATTGGCGAGGGTGGAGAGGGGCTCTATCTGAGGGGTTGGGATGGGGTGACTGGGAGGGCATCACACACAACTCTGAGGTGCTTGTGGGGCCTCCACTCATCTCACTTCAGTCTCTCGGTGGACCGACTCTCCCTAACTAGACCCCACCAACCACTAGAATTAAATTAAATTAATACAAACTGACCACACTACACAAGTGGCAGTCTTTCTCCAATCTACCTACAATGTCATAATCCACAGACGGTTGGTAAATGAGGAAAGGAGATGGAGCTTGAAAGCTCTAAAAAGGAAAAGTGCCTCAAAGTACCACGAAGTACTTTACTTCGTTTTTTTGTATGTTTTCAGTTACACGTTTACTCAGCCCACATGAACACACATTCTATGTAATGTATATTATAACTATGTATTCATAATGACTCTCCCAATTAATGGAATACCCATAGCCCTCATAAAACATTTTAGCAGACATGACCTATTATGTTCTTCAATGATAGGCGGAAGCGACAAGGTTAACCCTGATTGTTACCGACTGCTAAATGACTACATTGATATTGTAGTCATTTAGAAGTCACTCTTATCCAGAGAAACTTACAGTTAGTGCATTCTTCTTATGATAGCTTGGTGAGACAACCACATACCACAGGCATAGTAAGTAAACTTTTCCGCAATAAAGTAGCTGTCAGCAAAGTCAAAACTAGAGGGGGGGGGGGTTTGGTGAGAAGGGGGATTATTTAACCCCCTAGAGTCTAATCCCCGTCTAAGCTTCTTTCAGAGCTAGAAGGAGTGGGTGGGTTGGTCAAGTGCAAGTGAGGAGGGGGATTATTTACTCTTTGAAAAAGGTAGGGTTTCAGGTGTTTTCGGAAGATGGGCAGGGACTCCGCTGTCCTAGTTTACGGGGGGAAGCTGGTTCCACCATTGGGGTGCCAGGACAGTGAAGAGCTTGGACTGGGCTGACTGGGGGCTGCCCTCCCATAGGGGTGGGATGGCCAAAAGAGAACAAGAAGCAGAACAGAGTGCTTGGGTTGGGGTGTAGGGTTTGAGCATAGCCTGAAGGTAGGAAGGTTGTGCACTGGGGCCTCCCACTCCTCTTTCTATTCTGGTTAGAGCCAGTTTGCGCTGTTCTGTGAAGGGAGTAGTACACAGCGTTGTACGAGATCTTCAGTTTCTTGACAATTTCTCGCATGGAATAGCCTTCATTTCTCAGAACAAGAATAGACTGAAAAGTTTCAGAAGAAAGTCCTTTGTTTCTGGCCATTTTGAGCCTGTAATCGAACTCACAAATGCTGATGCTCCAGATACTCAACTAGTATAAAGAAGGCCAGTTTTATTGCTTCTTTAAAATCAGAACAGTTTTCAGCTGTGCTAACATAATTGAAAAAGGGTTTACTAATGATCAATTAGCCTTTGAAAATGATCAACTTGGATTAGCTAACACAACATGCCATTGGAACACAGGAGTGATGGTTGCTGATAATGGGCCTCTGTATGCCTATGTAGATATTCCATTCCATTTTTAAATCAGCCGTTTCCAGCTACAATAGTCATTTACAGCGTTAACAATGTCTACACTGTATTTCTGATCAATTTTATGTTATTTTAATGGACCAAACAGTTGCTTTTCTTTCAAAAACAAGAACATTTCTAAGTGACCCAAAACTTGTGTGGCTGGTGTGGTTGACAGCCCATGGGCTTACATGATAACCACACCACAAAAATAATAAAAACATTCAATTTAACTAGGCAAGTCAGTTAAGAACAAATTCTTATTTACAATGTCGGCCTACCCCGGCCAAACCTGGACGACGCTGGGCCAATTGTGCGCCGCCCTACGGGACTCCAAATACAGCCTGGAATTGAACCAGGGACTGTAGTGACGTCTTTTGCACTGAGATGCAGTGCCTTAGACCTCTGTACATAAGTACAAAAATAAAAAAGGTTTGTTAAAATAGATAAAACCTACTAATTATAAATGTATAAATGAATTGATCAGTGACCACAAAAAAAAATAGTTTAAATGTGTGTGTGCCCGCATGTGAGAGTTAGGCTATATGGAGGAGATTACTGAGTAGTTTGGTTCATCAGGCTGACCCCCAGTCTTCGCTTGAAGTTATTGAGGGATGAGGTTTGGCAATGTCAAGATAAGAATTTCAGAGTATAATATCTGATAGACTGAGGTGCGACAGTGGAGAGGGTAAAGGTTATCGCAGTGTCTTGTGTTATATAAATGGATTTCAGAATTGAGCTGGAAGAATCCATTGAAGGGTTTAGACAAAATTAGTATTTGTAGATGAAAGTACATGATATTGAGTTTCTTAAACAAAGGTGCAGATAGAGCCAGTTAATTAGAGGTGGCAGCTAGTCTTGCAAATGTATTTTTTTTTTATGATGAGCAATTTGTGTAGGTAGGAGGCCTATGTACTATCATGACTATCTCCTGTTCAGATCTGAGGGATCAGGTTAAAGTGGGCCCGCTTTACAGCGCCCAATCTCTCCCGCAGAGGGGAAGAGGGGTGAAGTTGGCCATTTTATGACGGCTAGAAATTCCTTGCAGAAACTCATCCTGGACATGCAGTATTGAGAGAGGATTTACTCTGTAGAACAATGACATTCTTTCCAACAAAATCTAACGTCAAAAGGTTGAATAATGAAGCAATATTTCTGAAATCCATGCGGTTGGAGTGGTGCGTGGGTACTCGAAGAACAATTATGTGAGATACGCTGTGTTTGGGGATCTCATGAAGTACACTAGAACAACATAACTATCTCTGAATGTATATATTTCCCAGTTGTCAGGTTCATAACCAAATGTGGGGAAACATATATGATTAAATATGAAACTATTTGCGAGAAGATGTAATCTGATGTTCGCCTTCTAAATGAGAGAATTGTTTTTCATACTAAGTCTTAACCAAGTCAGTGGCGATGCCTACGTGAGCACAGACATTACATCGGCGTCATGGAACTCCCCATTTTCCCAGTGTATAAAACCCACTTCTGACAAAATTTACAATAGGCCAACGAGACCAACAGCATGAGCTGAGAGAGACGTAATGGCTAGAACTCTGAAATTTTCGAAAGAGAAGAAGAAAATCTCTACAAAGACCAGAGGATGTAACGACGCAGTCCAAACGTCACGAATGGTTAAGAAATCTACAAAACTAAAGACTACACATTCATAGTCTGCAGCTGTATATGTAAAATAGTCTAGGAACCTCGACCGAAGATGAGAGGAAGACGAGAGGAGAACATTTCCCTATCGAACGACCAAATGGTACTCTGAAAGATCCATTCTGGAGAACATTTCGCTATCGAACGACCATTGCATTATGTCCACTAGGGACTTCTCATTGCATTATGTAGTACTCAATGCATAACCTATCCTGTGTGTGTGTTTATGTAATTCTGTGTGATTATTTAGTTAGTAAATTAATAATTAAACCAATTCATATATCAACGATTCATAATTTATGCTAGGGTTCATGCAGATAGCCAAGAGTTTGCGACATTCAGAATGACTGATGAGGTAATAATATATTAATAAGTGACTGTAATCGATAAGGTATGAAAGTACCTGAAGAGAGTTAAATTCTGGAAATAGTAACTCACATTTTCCAGTAGTGCACAAACTTCCTAGTTAATTACTGTTTACATTATTAGTTTAATCACATAATAATTACACAGAGAATTGATTTGATAATAAAACAGTCTTCACTTTAATGATAGTCCAAAGACACAACATTACTGACCCAGACAATATTACAGTAAATGAGACATGAGTAAATTAAGCTATAGAGTTAGGAAGCAAGCCTGATGAACCAAATCACCAATCTTTCTGATTATACCAACAGATTTCATCACTTTGCTGCAGACAAATTGAATATGATCTCTCCAGGATACCGTTTCATCAATTAAAACTGAGGAATCTAGTGGATGGGACTTGTTCCATTTCATTCCCACCAATTGGCTCTTCCTTTCACAATATTTCTTATTCGTACCAATTAATACAATAAAGTATAATTTATTTTTTACATTTTAAGATAAACAAATGATCTGTGACCGACTGGCTCTATCTTACGTAAAAAAATAATAATAATTAAATTGTGTTTTAATTATTTATTTTTTACAATAATTGTACAATAATTAAAATTGATTAAATGTTTTTCTCATTGTCACATAATACCCCATAATGGCAAAGCAAAAACAGGTGTTTAGACATTTTTGCTATAAAAAAAACATGAAATATTACATTTATGTAAGTACTGTATTCCGACCCTTTACTCAGTACTTTGTTGAAGCACCTTTGGCAGTGATGACAGCCCCGAGTCTTCTTGGGTATGTTGCTACAAGCATGGCACACCTGTATTTGGGGAGCTTTTCCCATTCTTCTCTGCAGATCCTCTCAAGCTCTGTCAGGTTGGATGGGTGTCAGAGTGACCACCCGATTGCTCAGTTCGGCCGGGCGGCCAGCTCTATGAAGAGTCTTGGCAGTTCCAAACTTCTTCCATTTAAGAATGAGGGAGGCACTGTGTTCTTGGGGACCTTCAGTGCCGCAGAATGTTTTTGGTACCCTTCCCCAGATCTGTGCCTCGACACAATCATGTCTCTGAGCTCTACGGACAATTCCTTCCACCTCATGGCTTGATTTTTGCTCTGACATACACTGTCAACTGTGGGACCTTATATAGCCAGGTGTGCGCCTTTCCAAATCATGTCCAATCAATTTAATTTACCACAAGTGGACTCCAAGTAGAAACATCTCAAGGATGATCAATGGAAACAGGATGCACCTGAGCTCAATTTCGAGTGACATAGCAAAGGGTCTGAATACTTACGTAAATGAGGTATTTCTGTTTTTTATTTGTAATACATTTCAAAACATTTCTAAAAACCTGTTTTTGCTTTGTCGTTATGGGGTGTTTTGCGTAGATTGCTGAGTTTTTTGTTGTTGTACTTTTCCATTTAATTATTAGATTAAGGCTGTAATGTAACAAAATGTGGAAAAAGTCAAGGGGTATGAAAACTTTCCGAAGGCACTGTATATCAAACACTACAGTTGAGGAACAATTGGAAAGTATTTCTGCTTTCAAAGTTGATTAACATGTCACCCCACTTTTGAGAAAATGGCCCTTGAATGATTTGGTACACCTACTGGAGAGTTCTTTGCCTACACCCATTCAGCATCATTCAGACCCTCTTAAGCCTTAGCCCCACCCATCTCTTTAAGGATTCAGAAGAGGCCATGTGCTGAACAGAGCGAGTACGGCAGTGTACTCAACCAAAGATTAAGACTAAAGGCTGGTTTATACTACGTCTATCTACATGTCTGTAGACAGTTGTCACAGTGACTTCACTAATATTCCATTGTTGTTCGACATTCAAACTTGTCGTTATGAAAAAAGCAAAACACAAAAACAACTATCAGCCCGATCGTCCAAAATAGCCTAACTGGTGTATTTTAACACCATAAACCCATGCATTTAAAAATGAATGAAGTATACAGTGGGGCAAAAAAGTATTTAGTCAGCCACCAATTTAGCAAGTTCTCCCACTTAAAAAGATGAGAGAGGCCTGTAATGTTCATCATAGGTTCACTTCAACTATAACAGACAAAATGAGAAAAGAAACCCCAGAAAATCACATTGTAGGATTTTTAATGAATTTATTTAAACATTATGGTGGAAAATAAGTATTTGGTCACCTAGAAACAAGCAAGATTTCTGGCTCTCACAGACCTGTAACAACTTCTTTAAGAGGCTCCCCTGTCCTCCACAAGTTACCTGTATTAATGGCACCTGTTTGAACTTGTTATCAGTATAAAAGACACCTGTCCACAACCTCAAACAGTCACACTCCAAACTCCACTATGGCCAAGACCAAAGAGCTGTCAAAGGACACCAGAAACAAAATTGTAGACCTGCACCAGGCTGGGAAGACTGAATCTGCAATAGGTAAGCAGCCTTGTTTGAAGAAATCAACTGTGGGAGCAATTATTAGGAAATGGAAGACATACAAGACCACTGATAATCTCCCTCGATCTGGGGCTCCACGCAAGATCTCACCCCGTGGGGTCAAAATGATCACAAGAACGGTGAGCAAAAATCCCAGAACCACACAGGGGGACCTAGTGAATGACCTGCAGAGAGCTGGGACCAAAGTAACAAAGCCTACCATCAGTAACACATTACGCCACCAGGGACTCAAATCCTGCAGTGCCAGACGTGTCCCCCTGCTTAAGCCAGTATATGTCCAGGCCCGTCAGAAGTTTGCTAGAGAGCATTGGATGATCCAGAAGAAGATTGGGATAATGTCATATGGTCAGATGAAACCAGAATATAACTTTTTGTTAAAAACTCTACTCGTCGTGTTTGGAGGACAAAGAATGCTGAGTTGCATCCAAAGAACACCATACCTACTGTGAAGACTGATCCGTGTAAAGGAAAGAATGAATGGGGCCATGTATCGTGAGAATTTGAGTGAAAACCTCATTCCATCAGCAAGGGCATGAAGATGAAATGTGGCTGGGTCTTTCAGCATGACAATGATCCCAAACACACCGCCCGGGCAACAAAGGAGTAGCTTCGTAAGAAGCATTTCAAGGTCCTGGAGTGGCCTAGCCAGTCTCCAGATCTCAACCCATAGAAAATCTTTGGAGGGTGTTGAAAGTCTGTGTTGCCCAGCAACAGCCCCAACACATCACTGCTCTAGAGATCTGCATGGAGGAATGGGCCAAAATTCCAGCAACAGTGTGTGAAAACCTTGTGAAGACTTATAGAAAACGTTTGACCTCTGTCATTGCCAACAAAGGGTATATAACAAAGTATTGAGATAAGCTTTTGTTATTGACCAAATACTTATTTTCCACCATAATTTGCAAATAAATTAATAAAAAATCCTAAAATGTGATTTTCTGGATTTTTTTTCTCATTTTGTTTGTCATAGTTGAAGTGTACCTATGATAAATTACAGGCCTCTCTCATCTTTTTAAGTGGGAGAACTTGCACAATTGGTGGCTGACTAAATACTTTTTTGCCCCACTGTATGTCAAAGTTTGTCACATGCACAGGATACAGAAGGTGTAAATGGTACAGGTAGCTAGCTAAACAACGAACCATAATCCCAACCCATAACATTACTACCATGCATGAATCTGCAGGTAGCTAAAGCTAACCAACTAGGTTCAATGTTAGCTAGCTAACAGACTAACAATGCAAAAGGATTTCTGAGATACAAATAATATTACTACACAGATCATACATGTAATGTAACGTTAGCTAGCAAGCCAGCCAGCTAACGTTAGTTAGCTAACTAACAGTATGTTTTAACATGCAATGAAAATTGAGAAAATTAGAAACACAATATCTGAAAATGTAGCTAGCTAGACTCTCTTAACCATATACATGGCTTAACGCTTCTCCCTCTCTGTCAAGGATGCCATAGTTGCCCTTAGTTTGAAAATGCAATCCAGAGATGTGTTTTATACAACAGCCTTCTTTGTGTTCTCTTTTTGACTCCCTCCGCATATTTGCAATCAAACGCCAGAATTTTCTACTTGGGTTTCATACCCTGCTTCCACCGGGCATTCCAGTGATTTCAAAACTAGGTCAACTTCTTTGGTGACAACATTGTTGATCACCGTCTGATTCAATGATTTTATTTTAACCTAAATCAGGGATTTCCTCATTGTCTGATTCATTTTCAGAGTCAGAATGGCACGATCATCCAGCAATAGCAACACTTTTGAAGTTTGTGATATCTTTCAAAAAAGCTGCATTAGAAAGGATTACCTACACATACTGAGCAGCTCATGTTAAACATATGAATGCTACATGGCAGACCAATCCGAATTCATCCCTCAGCATGTCCAGCCCAGCCATTATCTCTGCCAATAATGGTTAGCTGGAAGGTTCCTGTCTATCTCTGTAGCTAAACCAACTAGGTTCATAATTTAATAATTATATTCATATTTAAGGATGGCAAACATACACAAGCAAGACAGACTTTATCACACATGCATTAGTACGATAAACAGAGCGATAGCAGAGAACTGACTGCACTTTACTAAACGAGCGGGAGATCACCAACTCACAAGTTAGTGCTGTGGATACAAGCAGTACGCGGGGGCAGTAAGTCAGAATACAGGTCAAAGATGCTTGGGACACTTCACCATTACCCTCCTTAAAAACAATGACATTTCTTGAAACATTGACAAATTGTTAAGTCTACCAAATGTAGTGTACTGTGTTCGTAATTGTTTTGGGGACAGAAAACTGAGTTGGAATGTCGACTCAGTTTCATCCTGCTCCATCTTCTAGCTCTGCCTGCACTTGACCTCCTCTCCTCACTATATCCGCTGTTGACTGAACATTCCAATCGAATTAAAGAGATGACCCCATGTGACATGCCGGAGTTTCACCTTTTGTCTGATCTAAAGGTGCACACTAATATGACAATCATCAGTCATTGTGTACTACATCACTGTTACTCAACACAACCTGCTAAGATCAAAAACACAAGAACTCCTCCTTCCAAACCGAGGAGAGGATTGGTGGAGGCACAAGCAGAGCCATTCAGAGGTCTCCTCTGTGGCACGTGACTGGGTGACAGACAAGGCCGACTGAGAAGACTGCTCATTCGTCCATGATCTAAGCACATCTCGTGTCGTAATGGTCCTCGAGCAGATTAAGTCATTCTAAGGCAAGGCGAAGGAGGACAGCAAGACAGCCGTAGGGCTCCTAACCAAGCATACTGCTCCACTAAAGACCTTAATTACATAAGATAGCAGAGCCATTTAGCCTTCCTAAGAGGCCATGGACCAAATACACCCCATCTGCACTGATCAAAAACATTGGGCAAACCGGAGCGGACATTAATACAGAAAAGGCCATAGACGAAGGGGACAGTGTCAACATTTTGCTTGTGTGTTGTAAACATTGGGCTCAAAACAAACAAAGACAGAAAGCTCAGCTTTCTACGCTGCCCTCTATTAGGTAGAGTGCTGACTGTGTGATCTCCATGGGTTGTGTTTTCCTCTCGTCTCCCTCCATTCATTCATTTACTCCAGCTCTCTTCTATGGCCATTCTCATCTCTTTCGCTCACCTTACTGCTTACCTCCCATCGCTCCTCGTTCTCTAGCAAACTTAGTTTTTTCTCAGAATACTGGTTGTATTGTGAGCTAGAGAAGAGACCTTGCTAATGACGTGCAAAGGGCTGTGTGTGTACACTATGAAAAGTCTCATTGGATTTCAGTGAGACTGTTGTAGGGGGTCAACTAGTATAGGGGCTGGATTGTCCCAGAGTCCATAACTGTGTCAATGACGATTTACAAACTAACAGTGAGAGATGACAGCTTGGGCCCTGCTTAGTGAATCACTGCAGCCACAGACAGGCATCGTGCAGCGCCAGCTCCCCAGCTGGCAGCTCAGGTTAATAGCAGCCAGAATGTCACAGACAACCATGTACAGCAGGACAAGGCACAGTAGGGCGGCACCATGGCTACTAGGACTGCCATGTACCACAGACAGAATTGATTATCAATGACTGTGTGGAATCCATTACTGACAAACACAGTTGAAAACAAGACCTAATACTATCCCAGAATGAACTACAAAAATGTTGCTTTATAAATTACATACTGTGATATCGGCAACCTCTTTTTCCATACAGTAAGTTAGTAGAGACAGTTCATTATAACCTCCGATATACTAGGCAGTGAGGACAGTCAGAGTTGACCTACCTTCTGAGACGTAGACAAAGGGCTTGTTCTTCACAGAGAGAAGAGTTAGTAGGTTGAAGAACAGAGCTACAAAGGTCCCCACCAACAGACGACCCCTACACAGACACACACGTACCATTATCAGTACAAAATAGACGCACACATAGCACACACACTCTCCATGGCTTGTACAGTTGTCTCCATTGCCGTTCACTACACAAGTATTAGGCTAATTACTGTGCACACAATCAAGTTAAGAGTAATATTATTGCTAAAATTAAGTTGGAATACATGACACTTTCACAATGAAGTTAAAGAGGAAGTGAATTGTGATGGAAAACAAACACGTGTAAAAGTGTCCAAAACACAAACATCAAAACAACCAAATGGAGACTATTCTTTTTTTTATATCCAAAAACAAATCAACTGAGGCAGATTTTAATGCTGAGGGAAGTCAGTGGGTGCTGCATTGTAAATGGATGTTCTACACTAGATTAAATGTTGTGGTACCTGGAACATGTGACGTCTTGCCTGGCTAACACCTGCTGCCCAGCAGTGAAAATAATACTTGTGGTTTTAGTGATAGTGCACTCCAATGTTCCACTGCTTTGAAATGTAATCTCGTCAACGGAGACGGGTTTAAGTCGGTCTTGTTTTCATCAAACTACTAATCTTTGTTTCATAATGGTGATCCAGGCTGTGGCGAGTGATGGCAACATAATTAGCTGAAAATCACATTGTTTTCAGTTTAGAGGGACGAGAGCGACGGTAGGCTAGCACTGTCTGGACCTGCCTGTGATGTTTGTTTGGGCTGCTGTTCTCCCTGGAGTGTGTGTGTGGGCAAGCGTGTTTGGACCGGGGCCTACTTACGTGTGCACCTCAGGCTGCTCCACGAATCTCTCCACACTGACAAAATAACAGAAGGGAAGAAAAACAGTGTCACATAGAAACATGGGACAAGTTAATAAACAAGAAAGGTACCACATGACCTGACAAGGAAACCCTCTGTTGGGCTGTTATAGTACAAGGGAACTTCATATACCAGGAAACTCTCTATTGGGCTGCTGTTCTAGTCGCAGTTATCCATTTTATCATAGTTGATACTCGAAATCGGATCTTCTCGTGATCGGAAATTCCGGAAGTGAGCTTTAAATGCCAGTAAAGTGTATACCTCAAGCGCGCATTGCTTCGCTATCACTCAGAGCTCATCGTTATGTTCCTTAACTCTTCCACACACAATGTTCAAAAGCAATCGACCCTGACAGATGAAAATACACATGATTTATTTAGTCCTATTCAATTATCAACAAAATAAGCTAATAAATAGCATAATGCATGGCTGGCTACTGCAGCCTGTATTTATTACAAACACAGATTTACAGTGCCTTCGGAAAGTATTCACACCCCTGAATCTTATCACATTTTGTTGGTTTACAACCTGAATGGATTAAATAGAGATGTTGTGACTGGATTACACACAATACACCATAATGAAAAAGTGGAATTATGTTTGATATTTTTTACAAATGATTTCAAAATTTAAAGTTGAAATGTCTTGAGTCAACTACTCAACCCCTTTGTTATGACAAGCCTAAATAAGTTCAGGAGTAGAAATTTGCTTAACAAGTCACATAATTAGTTGCATGGACTCCCTCTGTTCGCAATAGTGTTTAACATTATTTTTGAATGACTACCTCATCTCGGTACCCCACACATACAATTATCTGTAAGGTCCCTCAGCCGAGCAGTGAATTTCAAACACAGATTCAACCACAAAGACCAGGGAGGTTTTCCAATGCCTCACAAAGAAGAGCGCCTATTGGTAGATGTTTAAAACAACTCAAAAAGCAGACATTGAATATCCCTTTGAGCATGTTGAAGTTATTAATTACATATTGGATGGTGTATCAATACACCCAGTCACTACAAAGATACAGGCGTCCTTTCTAACTCAGTTGCCAGAGGAAGAAAACTGCTCAGGGATTTCACCTTGAGGCCAATGGTGTCTTTAAAACAGATACATAGTTTAATGGCTGTGAAAACTGAGGATGTATCAGCCTAATTGACAGAGTGAAAAGAAGGAAGCCTGTACAGAATAAAAAATCCAAAACATGCATCCTGTTTGCAACAAGGCACTAAAGAAATACTGCAAAAAAATAGGCAAAGCAATTAGCCCCTTGTCTTCAGGACAAAACATTATGTTTGGGGCAAATCCAATACAACACATTAATGAGTACCACTCCCCCAAATTTTCAAGCATAGTGGTGGCTGCATTATGTTATAGGCATGCTTGTAATCGTTAAGGACTGGGGAGTTTTTCAGGATAAAGAAATTAATGGAATGGAGCTATGCACAGGCAAATTCCTAGAGCATAACCTGGTTCAGTCGGCTTTTCATCAGACACCGGGAGATTAATTCACCTTTCAGCAGGACAATAACCAAGGTCAAATATACACTGGAGTTGCTTACCAAGAATGTGAATGTTCCTGAGTGACTAGTTACAGTTTTGACTTATATCGAAGGCAAGACGTGAAAACGGATGTGTAGCAAATTTGCAAAAGTTTTCTAATAACATGTTTTCACTTTGTCATTATGGGGTATTGTGTGTAGATGGGTGAAAAAAATATATGATTTTCTAACGATCTGTTGCTCTGTAAACATGCCTAAGGTGAGAATAAATAACAATAGCATGCAAGCATGGGCTTGGATCATGACACAACGACAGACGTCAACAATGGAATAATTATTTGGACAGACAAAGTAGGCCTACTTAACAACGCCAAGCAGAAAGTGGATGGGAAATAACTACATTGAACAACTATGTCCAACTATGGATTCCGATTCAAACACAATGTTTGGAGAAGGGGAGACTTGTGACCCTGAGACGAGTGACTGAGTGAGTGAAACAGAGGCGTGCGCTGTCTGGAGAAATTAGTGCAGAAGGAGAGCGGCTTGCTTCATTCCAAATCGTCGTAGCAGGCTCAACCAATATCCTGCCCATTTCTTTACAGACGGAGAAACTAGCCGACAGTTGTTTAACCACATAGCGCTTCACACTGAGTGAAAGAGAGATGCTGGTAGCTGAAAATACTTTTTCTCAGATCCCGGAAAATGAGAAAATATACTTGTGTCATAATCGAATTTGGAAAATTCTCCATATCCATTACGATACTCGTTTTGTCCGAGTACTTGGCACACCCCTAGAATAAGGGCACTTCCTATACCAGGGAAAACACATGGCACTAGTAATAATGAGGGGAGTCTGCGCTGAGATGCTAAGGCGGAGTGATATAATAAAAGAGATGGCCAGGACACGCTGGGAGCTACATGGCCGATTAAGTCTGATAGTAACACTAGAACCGATCACTGGGACAACAGCCATCAGAAACAGGCCACTAAAGGCTATTTACAGAAGTGGTTTGGCATATGTCTCCAGGATAGATTTGTCCTTTCGGTGGATGACCAAAACCTTTGTCCAGTATTCATGGCAACATTAAGGGAAGAAGGTATGGAGCCAGCCTAGATTTACCATACACTTACCCCAAATCAACCTGGACTCGGGTAGATGTAACATAGTACATTTAAATCTGAGATACTCCAATTAGTATATGTTCCATTTTGTATGGCATGTATATTCATTTGTGGATGGATGTCCATCACCCATTTTGTATGATGGATTATGAATTGCAATTCGGACAATATGCTACAAATTGCAATTCGTGCAATATGTTACGAATTTGCAAAACCTATGATATGTCACAAATTCCTATTTGTTGTGGCTAACACTAGCTAAGTGGCTAACTTTAGCTAGGCTAGGGCTTAGGTTAGGAGTTGGGTTAAAGTTATCAAGCATGCTAAGTAGTTGCAAAGTAGCTAAAAAGTAGAAAGTTGTCACAAAATTGCTAAACTGCTAAAGTTGTCCATGGTGTGATTAGACCATGCAACCTTTGTGTTGCTAAACTTTGGTGTTACAAATCAAATCAAATTTTATTTGTCACATACACATGGTTAGCAGATGTTAATGCGAGTGTAGCGAAATCAAATCAAATCAAATCAAATCAAATTTATTTATATAGCCCTTCGTACATCAGCTGATATCTCAAAGTGCTGTACAGAAACCCAGCCTAAAACCCCAAACAGCAAACAATGCAGGTGTAAAAGCACGGTGGCTAGGAAAAACTCCCTAGAAAGGCCAAAACCTAGGAAGAAACCTAGAGAGGAACCGGGCTATGTGGGGTGGCCAGTCCTCTTCTGGCTGTGCCGGGTAGAGATTATAACAGAAAATGACCAAGATGTTCAAATGTTCATAAATGACCAGCATGGTCAAATAATAATAAGGCAGAACAGTTGAAACTGGAGCAGCAGCACAGTCAGGTGGACTGGGGACAGCAAGGAGCCATCATGTCAGGTAGTCCTGGGGCACGGTCCTAGGGCTCAGGTCCTCCGAGAGAGAGAAAGAAAGAGAGAATTAGAGAGAGCATATGTGGGGTGGCCAGTCCTCTTCTGGCTGTGCCGGGTGGAGATTATAACAGAACGTGGCCAAGATGTTCAAATGTTCATAAATGACCAGCATGGTTGAATAATAGTAAGGCAGAACAGTTGAAACTGGAGCAGGAGCCTGGCCAGGTGGACTGGGGACAGCAAGGAGTCCTCATGTCAGGTAGTCCTGGGACATGGTCCTAGGGCCCAGGCCAGTTGAAACTGGAGCAGCAGCATGGCCAGGTGGACTGGGGACAGCAAGGAGTCATCATGTCAGGTAGTCCTGGGGCATGGTTCTAGGGCTCAGGTCCTCCGAGAGAGAGAAAGAAGGAGAGAATTAGAGAACGCACACTTAGATTTACACAGGACACCGAATAGGACAGGAGAAGTACTCCAGATAAACAAACTGACCCTAGCCCCCCGACACAAACTACTGCAGCATAAATACTGGAGGCTGAGACAGGAGGGGTCAGGAGACACTGTGGCCCCATCCGAGGACACCCCCGGACAGGGCCAAACAGGAAGGATATAACCCCACCCACTTTGCCAAAGCACAGCCCCCACACCACTAGAGGGAAATCTTCAACCACCAACTTACCATCCTGAGACAAGGCCGAGTATAGCCCACAAAGATCTCCGACACGGTACAACCCAAGGGGGGGAACCCAGACAGGCCGACCACAACAGTGAATCAACCCACCCAGGTGACGCACCCCCCAGGGACGGCACGAGAGAGCCCCAGCAAGCCAGTGACTCAGCCCCGTAACAGGGTTAGAGGCAGAGAATCCCAGTGGAAAAAGGGGAACCGGCCAGGCAGAGACAGCAAGGGCGGTTCGTTGCTCCAGAGCCTTTCCGTTCACCTTCCCACTCCTGGGCCAGACTACACTCAATCATATGACCCACTGAAGAGATGAGTCTTCAGTAAAGACTTAAAGGTTGAGACCGAGTTTGCGTCTCTGACATGGGTAGGCAGACCGTTCCATAAAAATGGAGCTCTATAGGAGAAAGCCCTGCCTCCAGCTGTTTGCTTAGAAATTCTAGGGACAATTAGGAGGCCTGCGTCTTGTGACCGTAGCGTACGTATAGGTATGTACGGCAGGACCAAATCAGAGAGGTAGGTAGGAGCAAGCCCATGTAATGCTTTGTAGGTTAGCAGTAAAACCTTGAAATCAGCCCTTGCTTTGACAGGAAGCCAGTGTAGAGAGGCTAGCACTGGAGTAATATGATCAAATTTTTTGGTTCTAGTCAGGATTCTAGCAGCCGTATTTAGCACTAACTGAAGTTTATTTAGTGCTTTATCCGGGTAGCCGGAAAATAGAGCATTGCAGTAGTCTAACCTAGAAGTGACAAAAGCATGGATTAATTTTTCTGCATCATTTTTGGACAGAAAGTTTCTGATTTTTGCAATGTTACGTAGATGGAAAAAAGCTGTCCTCGAAATGGTCTTGATATGTTCTTCAAAAGAGAGATCAGGGTCCAGAGTAACGCCGAGGTCCTTCACAGTTTTATTTGAGACGACTGTACAACCATTAAGATTAATTGTCAGATTCAACAGAAGATCTCTTTGTTTCTTGGGACCTAGAACAAGCATCTCTGTTTTGTCCGAGTTTAATAGTAGAAAGTTTGCAGCCATCCACTTCCTTATGTCTGAAACACATGCTTCTAGCGAGGGCAATTTTGGTGCTTGTGCTTGTGCTTCTAGTTCCGACAATGCAGTGATAACCAACAAGTAATCTAACTAACAATTCCAAAACTACTGTCTTATACACAGTGTAAGGGGATAAAGAATATGTACATAAGGATATATGAATGAGTGATGGTACAGAGCAGCATACAGTAGATGGTATCGAGTACAGTATATACATATGAGATGAGTATGTGGACAAAGTAAACAAAGTGGCATAGTTAAAGTGGCTAGTGATACATGTATTACATAAGGATGCAGTCGATGATGTAGAGTACAGTATATACGTATGCATATGAGATGAATAATGTAGGGTAAGTACATTATATAAGGTAGCATTGTTTAAAGTGGCTAGTGATATATTTACATCATTTCCCATCAATTCCCATTATTAAAGTGGCTGGAGTTGGGTCAGTGTCAATGACAGTGTGTTGGCAGCAGCCACTCAATGTTAGTGGTGGCTGTTTAACAGTCTGATGGCCTTGAGATAGAAGCTGTTTTTCAGTCTCTCGGTCCCAGCTTTGATGCACCTGTACTGACCTCGCCTTCTGGATGATAGCGGGGTGAACAGGCAGTGGTTCGGGTGGTTGATGTGCTTGATGATCTTTATGGCCTTCCTGTAACATCGGGTGGTGTAGGTGTCCTGGAGGGCAGGTAGTTTGCCCCCGGTGATGCGTTGTGCAGACCTCACTACCCTCTGGAGAGCCTTACGGTTGAGGGCGGAGCAGTTGCCGTACCAGGCGGTGGTACAGCCCGCCAGGATGCTCTCGATTGTGCATCTGTAGAAGTTTGTGAGTGCTTTTGGTGACAAGCCGAATTTGATGACTGAGCTGGAGGCGTGCGTGGCCACGCAGTCGTGGGTGAACAGGGAGTACAGGAGAGGGCTCAGAACGCACCCTTGTGGGGCCCCCGTGTTGAGGATCAGCGGAGAGGAGATGTTGTTGCCTACCCTCACCACCTGGGGGCGGCCCGTCAGGAAGTCCAGTACCCAGTTGCACAGGGCTGGGTCGAGACCCAGGGTCTCGAGCTTGATGACAAGCTTGGAGGGTACTATGGTGTTGAATGCCGAGCTGTAGTCGATGAACAGCATTCTCACATAGGTATTCCTCTTGTCCAGGTGGGTTAGGGCAGTGTGCAGTGTGGTTGAGATTGCATCGTCTGTGGACCTATTTGGGCGGTAAGCAAACTGGAGTGGGTCTGGGGTGTCAGGTAGGGTGGAGGTGATATGGTCCTTGACTAGTCTCTCAAAGCACTTCATGATGACGGAAGTGAGTGCTACGGGGCGGTAGTCGTTTAGGTCAGTTACCTTAGCTTTCTTGGGAACAGGAACAATGGTGGCCCTCTTGAAGCATGTGGGAACAGCAGACTGGTATAGGGATTGATTGAATATGTCCGTAAACACACCGGCCAGCTGGTCTGAGCATGCTCTGAGGGCGCGGCTGGGGATGCCGTCTGGGCCTGCAGCCTTGCGAGGGTTAACACGTTTAAATGTCTTACTCACCTCGGCTGCAGTGAAGGAGAGACCGCATGTTTTCGTTGCAGGCCGTGTCAGTGGCACTGTATTGTCCTCAAAGCGGGCAAAAAAGTTATTTAGTCTGCCTGGGAGCAAGACATCCTGGTCCGTGACTGGGCTGGGTTTCTTCTTGTAGTCCGTGATTGACTGTAGACCCTGCCACATGCCTCTTGTGTCTGAGCCGTTGAATTGAGATTCCACTTTGTCTCTGTACTGACGCTTAGCTTGTTTAATAGCCTTGCGGAGGGAATAGCTGCACTGTTTGTATTCAGTCATGTTGCCAGACACCTTGCCCTGATTAAAAGCAGTGGTTCGCGCTTTCAGTTTCACGCGAATGCTGCCATCAATCCACGGTTTCTGGTTAGGGAATGTTTTTATCGTTGCTATGGGAACGACATCTTCGACGCACGTTCTAATGAACTCGCACACCGAATCAGCGTATTCGTCAATACTACCCATCCACCCTGACCAACCACCATACTTTAGTTTTTGCCCCCTAAGGTCGATGTCCGCGTCCCTACAAAATCTAATTTGCAAAATTACAAAAATTCCCAATAAAGATCTGTCCGTTTCAGCTAGAGATCAGTTTTTGCATTGGATGCATCTCAATCCACCGCATCCACAGATGTCACATTTTCTCATCTGCAGTGAAAGATGACAGTGCTAGAGGGGTGTTTGTCAGACCATGAGACAATGAAAAAAGTATTCTCACAAAATTATCTGTACGCTTTGGCGATTTGGCCTACAAACTATTATGACCCCTCTGTGGAAAGATGACTCTCACATGTTGGTTGTTTTGCTCTAAGACGCCCACATGCCTCACAAGACTTGTCTGAAGGTACCCAAGTACCAGTTGAAAAAAATAATGGATGTACAGTCATGGCCAAAAGTTGAGAATGACACAAATATTAATTTTCAAAGTCTGCTGCCTCAGTTTGTATGATGGCAATTTGCATATACTCCAGAATGTTATGAAGAGTGATCAGATGAATTGCAAAGTCCCTCTTTGCCATGCAAATGAACTGATCACTCTGTCATGCTGATTGAGTTTGAATAACAGACTGGACGCCTCAAAAGGAGAGTGGTGCTTGGAATCATTGTTCTTCCTCTGTCATCCATGGTTACCTGCAAGGAAACATGTGCCATCATCATTGCTTTGCACAAAAAGGACTTCACAGGCAAGGATATTGCTGGCAGTAAGATTGCACCTAAATCAACCATTTATCGGATCATCAAGAACTTCAAGGAGAGCGGTTCAATTGTTGTGAAGAAGGGTTGAGGGCGCCCAAGAAAGTCCAGCAAGCGCCAGCACCGTCTCCTAAAGTTGATTCAGCTGCGGGATCAGGGCAACACCAGTACAGAGCATGCTCAGGAATGGCAGCAGGCAGGTGTGAGTGCATCTGCATGCACAGTGAGGCAAAGACTTTTGAAGGATGGCCTGGTGTCAAGAAAAGCAGCAACGAAGCCAATTCTCTCCAGAAAAAACATCAGGGACAGACAGATATTCTGCCAAAAGTTACAGCGATTGGACTGCTGAGGACTGGGGTAAGGTCATTTTCTCTGATGAATCCCCTTTCTGATTGTTTGGGGCATCCGGAATAAAGCTTGTCCGGAGAAGACAAGGTGAGAGCTACCATCAGTCCTGTGTCATGCCAACAGTAAAGCATCCTGAGACCATTCATGTGTGGGGTTGCTTCTCAACAAAGGGAGTGGGCTCACTCACAATTTTGCCTAAGAACACAGCCATGAATAAAGAATGGTACCAACACATCCCCGAGAGCAACTTCTCCCAACCATCCAGGAACAGTTTGGTGACGAACAATGCCTTTCTCAGCATGATGGAGCACCTTGCCATAAGGTAAAAGTGATAACTGAGATGCTCGGGGAACAAAACATCAATATTTTGGGCCCATGGACAGGAAACTCCCCAGACCTTAATCCCATTGAGAACTTGTGGTCAATCCTCAAGAGGCGGGTGGACAAACAAAAACCCACAAATTCTGACAAACTCCAAGCATTGATTATGCAATAATGGGCTGCCATCAGTCAGGATGTGGCCCAGAAGTTAATTGACAGCATGCCAGGGCGGATTGCAGAGGTCTTGAAAAAGAAGGGCCAACACTGCAAACCTTGACTCTTTGCATCAACTTCATGTAATTGTCAAAAAAAGCCTTTGACACTTATGAAATGCTTGTAATTATACTTCAGTATTCCATAGTAACATCTGACAAAAATATCTAAAGACACTAAAGCAGCAAACTTTGTGAAAATTAATATGTGTCATTCTCAAAACTTTTGGCCACATCGGAAATTTACATACACCTCAGCCAAATACATTTAAACTCAGTTTTTTCACAATTCCTCACATTTAATCCTAGTAAAAATTCCCTGTTTTAGGTCAGTTAGGATCACCACTTTATTTTAAGAATGTGAAATGTCAAAATAATGAGTAGAGAAAATGATTTATTTCAGCATTTATTTCTATCACCACAATCCCAGTGGGTCAGATGTTACCATACACTCAATTAGTATTTGGTAGCATTGCCTTTAAGTTGTTTAACTGGGTCAAACGTTTTGGGTAGCCTTCCACAAGCTTCCCACAATACGTTGGGTGAATTTTGGCCAATTCCTCCGGACAGAGCTGGTGTAACTAAGTCAGGTTTGGAGGCCTCCTTGCTAGCACACAGTTTTTCAGTTCTGCCCACACATTTTCTATAGGATTGAGATCAAGGCTTTGTGATGGCCACTCCAATACCTCGACTCTGTTGTCCTTAAGCCATTTTGCCACAACTTTGGAAGTATGCTTGGAGTCATTGTCCATTTGGAAGACCCATTGCGACCAAGCTTCCTGACTGATGTTCTGAGACATTCCTTCAATATATCCACATAATTTTCCTCCCTCATGATGCCATCTATTTTGTGAAGTGCACCAGTCCCTCCTGCAGCAAAGCACCCCCACAACATAATGCTGCCACCCCAGTGCTTCACTGTTGGGATGGTGTTCTTCAGCTTGCAAGCCTCCACCTTTTCCTCCAAACAAAATTTTGGTAATTATGGCCAGAGGACATTTCTCCAAAAAGTACGATCTTTGTCCCCATGTGCAGTTGCAAACCGTAGTCTGGCTTTTTTATGGTGGTTTTGGAGCTGTAGCTTCTTCCTTGCTGAGCGGCCTTTCAGGTTATGTTGATATAGGACTAGATTTACTGTGAATATAGATACATTTGTACCTGTTTCCTCCAGCATTTCACAAGGTCATTTGTGTTGATTTGCACTTTTAGCACCAACGTATGTTCATCTCTAGGAGACAGAACGTGTCACCTTCATGAGCGGTATGACGGCTGCGTGGTCCCATGGTGTTAATACTTGCGTACTATTGTTTGTACAGATGAACGTGGTATCTTCAGGAGTTTGGAAATTGCTCCCAATGATGTACCAGACATGTGGAGGTCTACAATTTATTTTCTGAGGTCTTGGTAGATTTCTTTAGATTTTCCCATGATGTCGAGCAAAGAGGCACTGAGTTTGAAATTAGGCCTTGAAATACATCCACAGGTACACCTCCAATTGACTAAAATGATGTCAATTCGCCTATCAGAAGCTTCTAAAGCCATGACATAATTTTCTGGAATTTTCCAAGCTATTTAAAGGCAGTCAACTTCGTGTATGTAAACTTCTGACCCACTGGAATTGTGATAGAGTGAATTATAAGTGAAATAATCTGTCTGTAAACAATTGTTGGAAAAATTACTTGTGTCATGCACAAAGTAGATGTCCTAAATGAGCGACTATAGTTTGTTAACAAGAAATGTGTGGAGTGGTTGAAAAACAAGTTAATGACTCCAACCTAAGTGTATGTAAACTTCAACTTCAACTGTATATACCGACACTGTTTAGTGCCAAAAATAAGGGGTTATATGATATTCCTGACCTTTCTTATATCTTTGACACTTCAGAAAAAACTTCCTTTTTATTTTTTGGGAGGAGAAACTGTTGTTCCATGTAGTGAATCTGTTATTCAATATGTTTGTATGGGCTAATTGTATTAAGGCCCAATTTTTTTTTTAAACTTCAGGTAGTAATACAATTCAAAATCAAATTGCTAAATGATCCTTGGTAGGACCTTTTAAAAACAATTCCATATAGCTTAGTAGAACCCTCCACCGTGTTAGACAGGGCTTAGACTCTTATGGATTAAGTAACCATACCAAATGTAATATCATACTAATTTGAGTGTCCCCCCCCGCCCGTTTCTCTCTCTCTGAATGACGGAACCCTTGTTACACACGTGCTTGACATGTTGTTTGGCAGCCATGTGAAAGAGACAGTGTAACGTCATAACCTCTCCCCTCCTCTACCCTGCAGAGACGTGACCGCTAGATAAACCCTGCCTTCTCTAATGGGTGCTTCAGGTTGAGATGTTGACATAGGTATGAACAAACATTCCCACAGTCCCCCCCCTCCCCCGAACACACTGCACTAGCCCTACATAGGACATACATGTTTGATGTACTAGTTGGCAGCTGAGTGAAAATAGGTAGTGACTGCGTCGTCATCAGCACCCCCCTCTTAAAACCTCGCCTGCCTGAGCAGTGACCTCTGGATAAACCCTGGCTCTGATCGCCTTGGCCCTAGGTGTGGACACAAGCAGACATTCTCACAGCTCTGAAATATTCAGTAGCCCCCGTCCCCCACCCCGTGTCCCAAAACAGGGGTAAACCCTGGTTCCACCTACCTCTCCTTCAGGATGAACAGAGCGCCCAGCTGCACCAGCACCGTCGAGGCAAACACTGCAAGGACCTCCAGCCGCTTAAACCTGGTGGAAAACACACACACACACACACACACACACACACACACACACACACACACACACACACACACACACACACACACACACACACACACACACACACACACACACACACACACACACACACACACACACACACACACACACACACACACACACACACACACACACACAATCAAGCAAACAAATATAACTGAAAATATACATGACTGACATCAGAGATCATGTGCTTTGTACCATACATTTTCATTTGAGCTACTGAAAGACTACCAGGATGATTGAAAATATATTTTTTAAATGTCACTGATCTCATTGTCTGATATGAAAATTCCAACAAACAGATAAAAATAAACATTCTGTACAACAATAACAGAGGTACATGAATATAACAACATACAACGCAGGGGTTTTGGGACTGAGTGATATGATGCACAGCACAATTCTCTGTGTCCGTTCTGTAAGCATTAATGAAAATCCTACTGTATCCAGAACATAGAAAGTGGAACACAAAACACTTCCATAATGACTTAAAATTGATCATCAATAGTGCTGCACTGATATGGTTCCATACACTGTAGAAGCGAGCAGTGTATAAAGGGTACACTGTTAAGTCGAGAAGTAAGAAGTTTCCATCTGTAAATGTACATAATTAGGTTATTTCCTTGTCCCCATGGCAATGTTTAGTAACATGCTGTACTGGGAAAGCTGGATAGACAGAAGGGTTAGGGAGAGTTGCTCCGTTGAAATGAGATAATCTGTCCAGTGGCTGACCCATTGCACTGGCCCAGTGAGCACATTAGGGCCAAATCAAGCTGAAAAGCAGCTTTCTATGCAACCACCACTGCTCAACACCCTAAGGTCAAAGGAAAAAAAGCAAACCCACAGAGCCCTATGCCAAACAAACAGAGCTCTACCCAATAAAAACAGCTTGCATGGTGTGTCAAAGGCTGTGTGTATGAGATGATTAGGGACAACACACACAAACATACAAAGGCTACACTGTACCGCGACTGTAGTCAGTCACGGGCAAACAAACACATGGCCATCAACACAGGTCAGGAGCTTAACCTCTAGTCTAGAGACTAAACAGATAGTTAAAAATGTGTTTTTATCTTAAGTGTGTTTTGAAGTGTCTGTCCTGTATCTAAATGATATAAGATATATCAGGAAATTATTTATCTATATTTTGTACCCATATTTAACCCCCTTTTTTTTGGCACTAAACTACTTCCATATATATATATATATATACATATGACTCTCAGGCCATGAGAAACAAGATTCATTGGTCTGATGAAACCAAGATTGAACTCTTTGGCCTGAATGCCAAGCGTCACGTCTGGAAGAAACCTGGAACCATCCCTACGGTGAAGCATGCTGGTGGCAGCATCATGCTGTGGGGATGTTTATCAGAGGCAGGGAGTGGGAGACGAGTCAAGATCGAGGGAAAGATGAATGGAGCAAAGTAGAGAGATCCTTGACGAAAACCTGCTCCAGAGCACTGAGGACCTCAGACTAGGGCAAAGGTTCACCTTCCAACAGGACAACGACCTTAAGCACACAGCCAAGACAATGCAGGAGTGGCTTCGGGACAAGTCTCTGAATGTCCTTGTGGCCCAGCCAGATCCCGGACTAGAACCCGATTAAACATCTCTGGAGAGACCTGAAAATAGCTGTGCAGCGACACTCCCCATCCAACCTGACAGAGCTTGAGAGGATCTGCAGAGAAGAATGGGAGAAACTCCCCAAATGCAGGTGTGCCAAGCTTGTAGCATCCTACCTAAGAAGAATCGAGGCCGTAAGCACTGCCAAAGGTGCTCCAACAAAGTACTGAGTAAAGGGTCTGAATACTTATGTACATTTTATACTTGAATTTATTATTTTATACATTTGGAAAAAACTGTTTTTGCTTTGTCATTATGGGGGATTGTGAGTAGATTGGTAAGGGAGAAAAACAATTGAATCTATTATAAAATAACGCTGTAACGTAACAAAATGTGGAAAATGTCAAGTGGTCTGAATACTTTCCAAATGCACTGTATCACGGCCATTTAACTGTGTAACTGGTTTAAAATCACCATTGGCCAAATCCCTCAACGGTTTTCTTCAACTGAGTTAGGAAGGATGCCTGTATCTTTGTCGTCACTGGGTGGATTAATACACCATCTAAAGTGTCATTTAATTTTTTTATTTTTTATTTTTTTTAATCTACCAATAGATGACCTTTCCAAAGCGTTGGAAAGCCTCACTGGTCTTTGTGATTGAATCTGTGCTTGAAATTCATGTGTTTGAATAACTACCCCATAAAGAGATGGGGTAGTTAGTTCTTCAAAAATCATGTTAAACACTATTACTGCACACAGAGTAAGTCCATGCAACTTAGACTTGTTAAGCACATTTTTACACCTGAACTCATTTAGGCTTGCCATAACATAGGGGCTGAATACTTATTGACTCAAGCTTTTAATCTTTTATTAATTTTTAAAGATGACTAAAACATATTTCCACTTTAACATTATGGGGCAGTGTGTGTAGATCAGTAACACACAATCTACATGTAATCCATTTTCAATTCAGGTAGTAACAACAAAATCTGGAGAAAGTAGAGGGGTGTGAATACTTTCTGAAGGCACTTTACAACCATTTTTAAAGCTGGGCTACCTTAAGACAAGTCCTGCGAGGCTTGTGGGCGTCCTAAAGCAAAACCACCAGCATGTACACGTTCGTGAGAGTTTCAACTTCATATTAGCCCAAACTGTTTGGTCGCTACAGACATTTCAAATTCAATTTTTATTTGTCACATACACATGGTTAGCTGATGTTAATGCGAGTGTAGCGAAATGCTTGTGCTTCTAGTTCCGACAATGCAGTAATAACCAACGAGTAATCTAACCTAACAATTCCAAAACGACTACCTTATACACACACAAGTGTAAAGAGATAAAGAATATGTACATAGATATATCAATGAGTGATGGTACAAACTGGCATAGGCAAGATGCAGTAGATGGTATCGAGTACAGTATATACATATGAGATGAGTAATGTAGGGTATGTAAACAAAGTGGCATAGTTTAAAGTGGCTTGTGAAACATGTATTACATAAAGATGCAGTAGATGATATAGAGTTTAGTATATACGTATACATATGAGATGAGTAATGTAGGGTATGTAAACATTGTATTAAGTAGCATTGTTTAAAGTGGCTAGTGATATATCTTTTTCATCAATTTCCATTATTAAAGTGGCTGGAGTTGAGTCAGTGTGTTGGCAGCAGCCACTCAATGTTAGTAGTGGCTGTTTAACAGTCTGATGGCCTTGAGATAAAAGCTGTTTTTCAGTCTCTCGGTCCCTGCTTTGATGCACCTGTTCTGACCTCGCCTTCTGGATGATAGCAGTGGCTTGGGTGGTTGTTGTCCTTGATGATCTTTATGGCCTTCCGGTGACATCGGGTGGTGTAGCTGTCCTGGAGGGCAGGTAGTTTGCCCCCGGTAATGCTTTGTGCAGACCTCACTACCCTCTGGAATGCCTTATGGTTGTGGGTGGAGCAGTTGCAGTACCAGGCGGTGATAGAAGTTTGTGAGTGCTTTTGGTGACAAGCCGAATTTCTTCAGCCTCCTGAGGTTGAAGAGGCGCTGCTGCGCCTTCTTCACGACACTGTCAGTGTGGGTGGACCAATTCAGTTTGTCCGTGATGTGTACGCCGAGGAACTTAAAACTTACTACCCTCTCCACTACTGTCCCATCGATATGGATAGGGGGGGTGCTCCCTCTGCTGTTTCCTGAAGTCCACAATCATCTCCTTTGTTTTGTTGACGTTGAGTGTGAGGTTATTTTCCTGACACCACACTCCGAGGGCCCTCACCTCCTCCCTGTAGGCCGTCTCGTCATTGTTGGTAATCAAGCCTACCACTGTAGTGTCGTCCGCAAACTTGATGATTAAGTTGGAGGCGTGCATGGCCACGTAGTCGTGGGTGAACATGGAGTACAGGAGAGGGCTCAAAACGCACCCTTGTGGGACAACGGGGTGGATCAGCGGGGTGGAGATGTTGTTCCTCGTGAGAAGACCGATTTTCAGGATGTCTCTCAAACTTCCACCGCAGACGCGGAAGGAGGACGAAGTAGATAGAGACGCAGCACATGCCAAAAAAACAGATCTCTGGCTAAAACGGGCGGATATAGATGGAAATTGTTTTATTATGTTAATTAATAAAAATTTGCAGGGGTGTGTCAAACATTTATTCCAGTGCCAAAATTGACCAAAAAGTGTAAGTAGGATAGTTTTGGTCATAAAGTCAGTATATTCCAAAACTGGGTTTTGTGAGATGTGGAACTGAAGATGTCACTTGCATCATGGTTGGGTTCTGATTTCAATCCTGCCCACACAGGACCAAAGCCTGGCACAGTCTAATCCTGGCTGGCAGTAATCAAATCATCCAGATCACAGATGCCCGGTATGCTGTAGAGCACACTATCCAATCGCTTACCAGAATCAACCCACGCATTCAATTTATAGACATCCAAGCTAAACATTAGTATGCAACACCTCAAACTTGTTTAAACAACAATCCATACACAAGAAAATGTTATGTTGAAAAAACAAGTTGCTTGGGTTTTCATTCATGAACTAACATTAGAATCACAAACACCAAATTTATCAAAGACAACTACATCTAGAAAGCAGGAAATGCAGTATTCCCTGACCAATCATCAAGCAATTCGGTACGGTGACTGAAGGGGGACAAACATTACTGCCAGGATATAATATAGCGAACATAACACCCACATTGAACCACACAATTCTAATTTTTCTTGATGAGTACCGGAAATGCCCAGGAGGAATTTGTAAGTTTAGCGCCTCTTTAAACAACCTAAGGTGTGTGGGAATGGAAGTGTTGTATCACATACAGTACATTAAAGCATACACCAAAAAAATCCAGTAGACATTAATAAATCAATACAAGTCAATGGAAACATGATCATCAGTTGACTCCATTTTTAAACAAATAATAACAGTGGAGGTCATCATTTTAGAAAACAGGCTACTGTAGAATCAGTATGCTAATGAACGTACCCAAACGAGAAGAGCTGACTAGGCTTCTTCATGGCCACCCAGGAACTCAGCAGACAGGTGATCAGACTGTAGGCCAACAGGTACACATACATTACCAGTCAAAAGTTTGGACACACCTACTCATTCAAGGGTTTTTCTTTATTCTTACTATTTTCTACATTGTAGAATAATAGCAAAGACATCAAAACTATGAAATAACACCAAAAAAAGTGTTGAATCAAAATATATTTTAGATTTGAGATTCTTGGTGGTTAGAGAATGACAAGACTTTGCAAAGCTATCGTCAAGGCAAAGGGTGGCTACTTTGAAGAATCTCAAATATATTTTGATTTGTATAACACTTTTTTTTGGTTATTACATGATTCCATGTGTTATTTAATAGTTTTGATGTCTTCATTCTACAATGTAGAAAATAGTACACATTTACAAAAACCCTTGAATGAGTTGGTGTCCAAACTTTTGACTGGTACTCTAAATCATCATGACTAACAACACCTCAACACAAACAATTGCACTCTAGTAAAAAGAGCTCAACACAAGTGTTAGGTACAATATTTTGCTTAGTATACAACTTCCTTTAGACAGTGCTGATAAAACATGATGCTCCCCAGGATGCCCATTTACTCACCTGAAGAGATCGAAGATGGTGAGGTATGTGTATGCTGTTAAGGCTGAAATGACAGAGGAAAACATCATCAGTTTATTTATTTATTTATTTTACCTTTATTTAACCAGGAAAGTCAGTTAAGAACAAATTCTCAGTGAGTGCTATATATTACTTGAATTGATTCTAATAGAAATTAAGAAAACACTTTTTTTGCTCTGTAAAAGTAATTGTAACATGCATGAAGGGGATAGCGGCAATACACCAGTTTAATTCATATAGACTATATTGATGAGATGAACCGTAATTGAATAGAGCCTGCCCTACTGTCAATCAACAAGACAAATGTTCTATGATGATAAATCAGCTGCAATACAACCTTAGTGTACCAGCCATTTTCACAGACAAAAATATAAATATCCTTTGGTTGCCAAGGATTCCCTCCCCCAAAACTGTGCCATTCCTGTCCAGTAGAGATGACAGTGTAGCTGTCGTGTCTGAGCTAAGATGCCAACTCCCACGCATATACACAGACACAGCCTGTCATTATTAATAGATTCAATGAGCAAGCCTGACCCAGTATCAAGCCTCCTACTGCTTCCCAATGTATCTAGACTTTAAAACACAGGGAGTAGTGCCGTGCCATTCTCACAGTCAAACTCCCCAGCTCTAGGGGGCAGTGTAGAGTAGAGCAGCAGTAGGCTAGAGGACCAGGAGGCAACAAAGGTGGAGGCAGAGTGATATCCGCCGGACTGCAAACCCAGCTTTATGTAAGCTGGATATGATGGAGGAGATTAGCAAAGCTTTGCATGGAGAGGAACATTTTGTTTTCACACTGCTCTACCATGTTGGCCAAACTGAGGTGATGTAATTCAGGATACACGCCGACCATTAGCCATTGGCCCAGGGGATCTATCGGACTGATTGAGCTTGGTTTGTGCTGTACCTACCACGCCACCATGGTTACGGCTCAGCACTCTGCATCACCGCCAGAGCACACAGAAATATACAGTGGGGTCAGAAATGATTGATACCCTTGATAAAGATGAGCAAAAATGACTAAAATAAATAATTCAAATACTGAGCTAATACTGAGCTAATATACTAATACAATTGCTCAGAGAAAGATGATCGTTAACTAGTAATTATAATTTCTCAAAAAAGTAGAGGTCAAAATGATTGACACCCCTGTTTTCAATACCTCACCATGTGAGGTTAATGACACTAAGCCTTGTTCTAAAATGTTTTATGCTAACTGGAGAACCCATTGGGAAGGATCTTAGACCATTCCTACATACAGAATCTTTCCATATCCTTCGTCTGCACTTATGGACTGCCCTCTAATATTAAACCAAAAGATTTCAAAGGGAGTCCAGAGACTGAGATGTTGATGTTGTGGCAAACTAACCATTTCTTTGTGGATTTTGAGGTGTGCTTAGGGTTTTGGTCTTGCTGGAAGGTCTACTTGCAGCCAAGTTTCAGCCTCCTGGCAGATGCAACCAGGTTGTTGACAAAAATTCCCCAGGACCAGCACAAGCAGAATAGCCCCATAACATCAAAGGTCCACCACCTTATTTTACAGTAGGTATATGGGGTTCTTTTCTGCTTATGTATTCTCATTTAGAACTATTTGGCCAGGCATACCTTTGGAGGGTTGGTTGCCAAAATGAGAATGCATGAGCAGAAAATAACCCCATACCCACTGTAAAATATGGTGGTGGCTCTTTGATGTTATGGGGATTTTTTGCTGAGAAATTGTATCATCATAAAATGTCATTTTTTTGGATCATACAATATAGTTCAGTATTTTAATAATTTATTTTATACAGTCATTATCCCATATGGCCTTTCAACCGTGACCCAATCCTATAAATCCGCTGTGGTGGTACAGGTGTCTCATCTTTAGGTGTTAATCATGTGAATGTACTATAACATCAGGGAGGACACAGGCTTGACTGGACCATTGGTAAATTAATGATAAAGTCGGATAAGCCCTGGAGCAGTGCATTGGCTATTCACTCTCAACGATTAGAAGATTGACAATGTTTACCAAAACAAAATAGGATGATATTTGTCATCAGGAAACGTCAGCTCAGTGTTTTCACATCCATCACGCAGTGTATTCACCACACACTGCATCTGTTAGGACAGATTTTTATACTAACATGCTGACCAAACCGGCCATGTTGAAAAAATTAATAGACACATACATGTTAATCAATAATTTCATTCAAACTGCTTGCTAGCGTCTGCAAAATGATTCAGCCCCCTTAAGTTAATACTTTGTAGCGCCACCTTTTGCTGTGATTACAGCTGTAAGTCGCTTGGGTTATGTCTCTATCAGTTTTGCACATCGAGAGACTGAAACTTTTTCCCATTCCTCCTTGCAAAACAGCTCGAGCTCAGTGAGGTTGGATGGAGAGCATTTGTGAACAGCAGTTTTCAGTTCTTTCCACAGATTCTCGATTGGATTCAGGTCTGGACTTTGACTTGGCTATTCTAACACCTGGATATGTTTATTTTTGAACCATTCCATTGTAGATTTTGCTTTATGTTTTGGATCATTGTCCTGTTGGAAGACAAATCTCCGTCCTCGTCTCAGGTCTTTTGCAAACTCCATCAGGTTTTCTTCCAGAATGGTCCTGTATTTGGCTCCATCCATCTTCCCATCAATTTGAACCATCTTCCCTGTCCCTGCTGAAGAAAAGCAGGCCCAAACCATGATGCTGCCACCACCATGTTTGACAGTGGAGATGGTGTGTTCAGGGTGATGAGCTGTGTTGCTTTTACGCCAAACATAACATTTTGCATTGTTGCCAAAAAGTTCAATTTTGGTTTCATCTGACCAGAGCACCTTCTTCCACATGTTTGGTGTGTCTCCCAGGTAGCTTGTGGCAAACTTTAAACAACACTTTTTATGGATATCTTTAAGAAATGGCTTTCTTCTTGCCACTCTTCCATAAAGGCCAGATTTGTGCAATATACGACTGATTGTTGTCCTATGGACAGAGTCTCCCACCTCAGCTGTAGATCTCTGCAGTTCATCCAGAGTGATCATGGGCCTCTTGGCTGCATCTCTGATCAGTCTTCTCCTTGTATGAGCTGAAAGTTTAGAGGGACGGCCAGGTCTTGGTAGATTTGCAGTGGTCTGATACTCCTTCCATTTCAATATTATCGCTTGCACAGTGCTCCTTGGGATGTTTAAAGCTTGGGAAATCTTTTTGTATCCAAATCTGGCTTTAAACTTCTTCACAACAGTATCTACCTGCCTGGTGTGTTCCTTGTTCTTCATGATGCTCTCTGCGCTTTTAACGGACCTCTGAGACTATCACAGTGTAGGTGCATTTATACGGAGACTTGATTACACACAGGTGGATTGTATTTATCATCATTAGTCATTTAGGTCAACATTTGGATCATTCAGAGATCCTTTCTGGAGAGAGTTTGCTGCACTGAAAGTAAAGGGGCTGAATAATTTTGCACGCCCAATTTTTCAGTTTTTGATTTGTTAAAAAAGTTTGAAATATCCAATAAATGTCGTTCCACTTCATGATTGTGTCCCACTTGTGGTTGATTTTTCACAAAGAAATACAGTTTTATATCTTTATGTTTGAAGCCTGAAATGTGGCAAAAGGTCGCAAAGTTCAAGGGGGCCGAATACTTTCGCAAGGCACTGTAGGTGATTAAAAGATGGGAGGTCCACACTCCGGTCCAGTTGGAGGCAGTAATGCACCTTAAGTTGGTTGCCAACCACCATATAAAATCCACAGGAGGATGAATGAGAGATGAATCAAAGAAAATAAAAAAATAACTAGGTTTCCCCTTTTTATCAGGGACTGCACATTAATCAACATTTCAGTAAAAGTGCCGGTTTTAGCCAGCTGGCTAATTTTCAACCGCAGTCCTGGGGTAGGTTATTAAAAACAATTACAATACAGACAAACAATGAGCAGTGAGCACATACAGAGCAACATAGGCCAAGCAACATGTAGCATGCAGACAGAGAAACATAGGACAAGCAACATGTAGCATGCAGACAGAACAACATAGGACAAGCAACATGTTGCATGCAGACAGGGAGACATAGGACAAGCAACATGTAGCATGCAGACAGAACAACATAGGACAAGCAGAAAGTAGCATGCAGACAGAACAACATAGGACATGCACCATGTAGCATGCAGACAGAGAGACATAGGACAAGCAACATGTAGCATGCAGACAGAGCAACATAGGACAAGCAACATGTAGCATGCAGACAGAGAACATAGGACAAGCAACATGTAGCATGCAGACAGATCAACATAGGACAAGCAACATGTAGCATGCAGACAGAGAACATAGGACAAGCAACATGTAGCATGCAGACAGAGCGACATAGGACAAGCAACATGTAGCATGCAGACAGAGACATAGGACAATCAACATGTAGCATGCAGACAGAGAAACATAGGACAAGCAACAAGTAGCATGCAGACAGAGAGACATAGGACAAGCAACATGTAGCATGCAGACAGAGAAACATAGGACAAGCAACATGTAGCATGCGAACAGAGAAAAAGCACAATAAGCAACAAAGTGTTTCCACACCTCACAAGCTACAGACAACATGGAAAGCAGCAATTACAGTCAACTCTCATGGCAGACCTTGCAGATCTGCTGCCATGGGTGTGGGTTCTCTGTTTAACAAAAGTACTAAGTAGAGGGGGAGCCAGACCATGTAGGTTCTTGAATACAAGACATGAGTCTGTGTATTGCACAAGATTTTCCCAACTCAGAAGTTCATGCTTTCTGAGGATGTAACAGTGATGATGGCTACTGGGATTTCCATCAATCCCTTTGAGAGCCTGTTTGTAGACAGACTGAATGGGTTTTAACGTTGAACAGCAAGCTTGGGCCTGACTTGTCAAGCAGTATGTTAAGTGGGGGAGTATAATAGCATTGAAGTACAGTTTTGCTACCTCTATAGTCAATTTCATATGAATCGGAAATTAGCTAGGTTTAACTTGGTTATTTTAGTTACCCTTTTCACCTGCTTTAAAAAAAGATAGTTGAATTAAGTATGATGCCAAGGCACTTAAAATTGGGTACCACCTGGAGATTCTCTTCTGATACAGGCATCTGGCTCAGTAGATTCAGTTGCCCTTTTTGTGAACAACATGCAGACTGTCTCAGTGTAAAAATAATAATAATTTAAAAAACACACAAACATGAGTCACTTTGTAACCTGGACCATTACAGTAGTGAGTTCTTGTGCAGCGTGTCGTTTGCTCTTTGCATGCACATACATTACCCGTCAAAATTTTAGACACACCTACTCATTCAAGAATTGCTCTTTATTTTCACTATTTCTACAATGCAGAATAATAGTGAGGACATAAAAACTATAACACATATGGAATCATGTAGTAACCAAAAAAAAAAAAGTTCAACAAATCAAAACATATTTCAGATTCTTCAAAGTAGCGAACCTTTGCCTTGATGACAGCTTTGCATACGCTTGGCATTCTCTCAATCAGCTTAACGTGGAATGCGTTTCCAAACAGTCTTGAAGGAGTTCCCACATATGCTGAGCACTTGTTGGCTGCTTTTCTTTCACCCTGCGGGCGGCCCAACTCACCCAAAACCATGTAAATTGGGTTGAGGTCGGGTGATTGTGGAGGCCAGGTAATCTGACGCATCACTCTCCTTCTTGGTCAAATAGCCCTTACACAGCCTGCAAAGTAATGTCATACTTTCCAGGTCCATACCCAAACAGTTCGAACTACTAATCTTGAAAATTACTCTCTCCAGAAATAAGTCTCTCACTGTTGCCGCCTGCTACCGACCCCCCTCAGCACCCAGCTGTGCCCTGGACACCATTTGTGAATTGATTGCCCCCCATCTAGCTTCAGAGTTTGTTCTGTTAGGTGACCTAAACTGGGATATGCTAAGCACCCCGGCAGTCCTACAATCTAAGCTAGATGCCCTCAATCTCACACAAATCATCAAGGAACCCACCAGGTACAACCCTAAATCTGTAAACAAGGGCACCCTCATAGACGTCATCCTGACCAACTGGCCCTCCAAATACACCTCCGCTGTCTTCAACCAGGATCTCAGCGATCACTGCCTCATTGCCTGTATCCGCTACGGAGCCGCAGTGAAACGACCACCCCTCATCACTGTCAAACGCTCCCTAAAACACTTCTGTGAGCAGGACTTTCTAATCGACCTGGCCCGGGTATCCTGGAAGGACATTGATATCATCCCGTCAGTTGAGGATGCCTGGTCATTCTTTAAAAGTAACTTCCTCACCATTTTAGATAAGCATGCTCCGTTCAAAAACTTCAGAACAGATATAGCCCTTGGTTCACTCCAGACCTGACTGCCCTCGACCAGCACAAAAACATCCTGTGGCGGACTGCAATAGCATTGAATAGTCCCGCGATATGCAACTGTTCAGGGAAGTCAGGAACCAATACATGCAGTCAGTCAGGAAAGCTAAGGCCAGCTTCTTCAGGCAGAAGTTTGCATCCTGTAGCTCCAACTCCAAAAAGTTCTGGGACACTGAAGTCCATGGAGAACAAGAGCACCTCCTCCCAGCTGCCCACTGCACTGAGGCTAGGTAACACGGTCACCACCGATAAATCCATGATTATTGAAAACTTCAACAAGCATTTCTCAACGGCTGGCCATGCCTTCCTCCTGGCTACTTCAACCTCGGCCACCAGCCCCCCCCCCCCCCCCCCACAGCTACTCGCCCATGCCTCTCCAGGTTCTCCTTTACCCAAATCCAGATATCAGATGTTCTGAAAGAGCTGCAAAACCTGGACCGGTACAAATCAGCTGGGCTTGACAATCTGGACCCTCTATTTCTGAAACTATCCGCCGCCATTGTCGCAACCCCTATTACCAGCCTGTTCAACCTCTCTTTCATATCGTCTGAGATCCCCAAGGATTGGAAAGCTGCCTCAGTCATCCCCCTCTTCAAAGGGGGAGACACCCTGGACCCAAACTGTTACAGACCTATATCCATCCTGCCCTGCCTATCTAAGGTCTTCGAAAGCCAAGTCAACAAACAGGTCACTGACCATCTCGAATCCCACCGTACCTTCTCCGCCGTGCAATCTGGTTTCCGAGCCGGTCACGGGTGCACCTCAGCCACGCTCAAGGTACTAAACGATATCATAACCGCCATCGATAAAAGACAGTACTGTGCAGCCGTCTTCATCGACCTTGCCAAGGCTTTCGACTCAGTCAATCACCATATTCTTATCGGCAGACTCAGTAGCCTCGGTTTTTCGGATGACTGCCTTGCCTGGTTCACCAATTACTTTGCAGACAGAGTTCAGTGTGTCAAATCGGAGGGCATGCTGTCCGGTCCTCTGGAAGTCTCTATGGGGGTGCCACAGGGTTCAATCCTTGGGCCGACTCTTTTTTCTGTATATATCAATGATGTTGCTCTTGCTGCGGGCGATTCCCTGATCCACCGCTATGCAGACGACACCATTCTATATACTTCCGGCCCGTCCTTGGACACTGTGCTATCTAACATCCAAACGAGCTTCAATGCCATACAACACTCCTTCCGTGGCCTCCAACTGCTCTTAAACGTTAGTAAAACCAAATGCATGCTTTTCAACCGTTCGCTGCCTGCACCCAGGGACTGCGGTTGAAAATTAGCCGGATGGCTAAAACCGGCACTTTTACTGAAAACGTTGATTAATGTGCACTGTCCCTGTAAAAATAAAAAATAAACTCAAACTCAAACCCACACACCTGACCAGCATCACCACCCTGGATGGTTCCAACCTTGAATATGTGGACATCTATAAGTACCTAGGTGTCTGGCTAGACTGTAAACTCTCCTTCCAGACTCATATCAAACATCTCCAATCGAAAATCAAATCAAGAGTCGGCTTTCTATTCCGCAACAAAGCCTCCTTCACTCACGCCGCCAAACTTACCCTAGTAAAACTGACTATCCTACCGATCCTCGACGATGTCATCTACAAAATTGCTTCCAACACTCTACTCAGCAAACTGGATGCAGTTTATCACAGTGCCATCTGTTTTGTCACTAAAGCACCTTATACCACCCACCACTGCGACTTGTATGCTCTAGTCGGCTGGCCCTCGCTACATATTCGTCGCCAGACCCACTGGCTCCAGGTCATCTACATGTCCATGCTTGGTAAAGCTCTGCCTTATCTCAGTTCACTGGTCATGATGGCAACACCCATCCGTAGCATGCGCTCCAGCAGGTGTATCTCACTGATCATCCCTAAAGCCAACACCTCATTTGGCCGCCTTTCGTTCCAGTTCTCTGCTGCCTGTGACTGTAACGAATTGCAAAAATCGCTGAAGTCGGAGACTTTTATCTCCCTCACCAACTTCAAACATCTGCTATCTGAGCAGCTAAACGATCGCTGCAGCTGTACATAGTCTATCGGCAAATAGCCCACCCATTTTTACCTACCTCATCCCCATACTGTTTTTATTTACTTTCCTGCTCTTTTGCACACCAATATCTCTACCTGTACATGACCATCTGATCATTTATCACTCCAGTGTTAATCTGCAAAATTGTAATTATTCGCCTACCTCATGCCTTTTGCACACAATGTATATAGACTCCCCCTTTTTTTTCCTAATGTGTTATTGACTTGTTAATTGTTTACTCCATGTGTAACTCTGTGTTGTCTGTTCACACTGCTATGCTTTATCTTGGCCAGGTCGCAGTTGCAAATGAGAACTTGTTCTCAACTAGCCTACCTGGTTAAAAAAAGGTGAAATAAAAAAAATTAAAAAAACAGCCTGGAGATGTGTTGGGTCATTGTCCTGTTGAAAAATATATTGGGACTAGGGCCAAACCAGATGGGATGGTGTATCGCTGCAGAATACTGTGGTAGCCATGCTGGTTAAGTAACATGAATTCTAAATAAATCAGAAAAGCACCATCCCACCTCCTCCATGCTTCATGGTGGGAACGACACATGTGGAGATCATTTGTTTACCTACTCTGCATCTCACAAAGACACGGCGGTAGGAACCAAATATCTGAAATTTGATCCCAAATTTGGACTCCAGAACAAAGGACAGATTTACACCGGTCTAATGTCCATTGCTCGTGTTTCTTGGCCCAAGCAAGTCTCTTCTTATTGGTGTCCTTTAGTAGTGGTTTCTTTTATTTATTTATTATTATTATTTTAATTTTTTTTACCCAGTTTTCTCCCCAATTTCGTGGTATCCCATTTTTTAGTAGCTACTATCTTGTCTCATCGCTAACTCCCATACAGGCTCAGGAGAGACGAAGGTTGAAAGTCATGCGTCCTCCAATACACAACCCAACCAAGCCGCACTGCTTCTTAACACAGCTGCTTCTTAAAAGTTGAACTTGGACAGTTTTGTGATGAGAACGTCATGATTAACAGTATCCAAAGCTTTCTCTAAGTCTAGAAATACAGCCCCAACAACGTTGGGGACACATTTTCCAGAAGAAAGCAGTTGGCCGTTTCTGTGGAGTGTTTTGCTCTGAAGCCAAACGGCATGTAGTGTAATGTGAAGGGGCTGTTGTTGAGGTGGGCAGTCAGTTGCTCTGCTACACACTTTTCAGCAACCTTCAACACCACAGGTAGTATACTAATGGGCCTGTAGTTACTCACGTCAGCAGGCTCACCAGATTTAAAGATGGCTGTTACGGTCAACTTCAGTACCCTGGGAAATAGCCCCTGACGAATAGACCTGTTGGTGACCTTAGTAATGGGGCCAATGAGTGACTCATTGTAGTTATTAAGAAAGGTAGAGTCCAGCCGAAACACATCTTTGGCTTTAGAGTTCTTTAGTGAGATAATCACCTTGTTCATCTCTGACTCAGAAACCTCCCTTATGATGAAGACTGGGTGAGTGTCATTCACTAGCCCTGAGCCCAAGAAACCAGTGGAGGGGTTCTGTGTCAGTACTTTGACAGTCAACAAAGCAGGAATTGAAGGCTGTTGCTATGTTGACTGCATCCTGTGTTAGACTGTCATTCACATTGATTTCTAGCCTTTTTGCAATGTTACTCATATGGCAGGCAAACACCTGAGAAAAATCAAACCAGGAAGTGCGACATCTGAGGTTTGTAGTTTTTCAAAGGTTGGCCTACCGAATACACATTGAGATATGGATAAAGTTGCACTTCCTACGGCTTTCACTAGATGTCAACCGTCTTTTGAAACTTGAATGAGGATTCTACTATAAAAGGAGGGGCTCATGAGACCTCTGAGTCAGTGATCTAGCAGAGAGCCTTGACGCGAGCTCCCGACAGAGTTACCTCACGTTCCAGTGCTTTTCTGAAGACAAAGGAATTCTCTGGTTGGAACAATGATGTTTTATGTTAAAAACATCCTAAAGATTGATTCCATACCTCGTTTGACATGTTTCTAAAGGACTGTAACAGAACTTTTCGAGTTGTCGTCTGGATGAAGTGCCTGCGACTCATGAAGATGGATTACTGGGCTGAACACGCTAACAACAAGTGGCTATTTGGACATAAATGATGGAACTTTATAGAACAAATCTGTCATTTATTGTCGAACTGGGATTCCTGGGAGTGCCTTCTGATGAAGATCAAGGGTAAGTGAATATGTATGGTGTTGTTTCGAACTTTGTTGATTCCAAAATGGCAGATATTCCTCTAGTTGTTTTGGGTTACGAGTGCCGTTCTCAGATTATGCTTTTTCCGTAAAAAAAAAAATGAAATCTGACACAGCGGTTGCATTAATTATTATCTTCTCCCAGATCAATTCGCTTCACCAATCATGTTGATAAAAAATGTTTGCCTTGGCCAATCTGATTTCTTTCATCACCTTATTTCTCAACATGGTAAATCTAAGTCATACTCTAATTTGGACTTTAAGGCTTTAGAGCATAATCTCATTCTTTCACCAGTCTCCATTATTTCTCCATTTAGCCAAGGAAGAGTAGTCTTTTGGGCAGGTTTAGATGATTTTCTTTTCTTTAGGAAGCCATTTATTGTAGTCCTGATTGTGGATAGAAAAAACCTGACTATCAGCTTCCACACATGTATAGAACAAGGGATCATTCCAGGTAATTCCCTTAATTGCATTTTCAAAATAATCGAAATCACTCTTAGGTGTTCTGAGCTGATCAGGCTTTCTAACAGTAGAGGTTAAACCTGTTCTTTGAAAGCTTTATGGCTATAAGTGTCAGATTATGATCAGACAGGCCAGTAACCATATTGAATGATTTAGTAACTCTCTCTGGTTTATTACTGAACACCAGATCAACCTTTGACCTTACACTAGCTGGTATTTGTGATCGTTTGAGGGTTTTGCTACAAATCTTGTCTTGATAATGAATGTTAAAATCTCCCATTAAGATGACCTCTTTCCCAAAATCACATTCCTTAAGCATGTTATTAAATTGATCAAAGAACACACGTTTGGTGAAAGGTGGTCTATACATTCCAATAAGGGTAAAAGACATTTGGGGAGACAGTAGCATTTGGGCCAATACATTCTAGTTCATTATCACATGACCACTCAATTTGTTTACATCGGATATGTTCTTTAATGTAAATCATCAGACCCCCTAATCTTCCTTCAATCCTGTTTCTCTTGAAAGCATTGTAGCCAATCACAATCAAAGCAGCTGATGGAGAGTTTTTATGGAGCCATGTCTCTGAAAGGCAGTCAAGGTTGGAGTCTAAGAAGATGTTGAATTTGATCACTTCCTGGAATGACACCGTGAATGTTCAAATGCCCCCTAGTAGTCCCTCTGGCTTAGCTCGTGGGTCCCAGATGACTCGAGAGTGAATGACATTGAAAATAGTACAATTTTCACTGTTTTCTGGAAGCTGGGTTTAGGCCGTTTTGATTAGGGGCAGTTCGGTAGTGCAATTAACTATCCCTTCTGCTTGCACTGGATGCAGAGAACTAATTAAAACAGCTTGCCGAGAGCAGAGTCAAGGATCGCATATAGCGACTTGGATATGTTTGGAGAGTTACATTTCATCTTCGAGCTGGGTGCCTCGAGAGAAACCATGGGAGCATAGCAATCACCCGCCTCCGCGGCCATCCACTGCTCCCCACTACGGTGAGTATCGATGGCTCGGTGATGTTAGGCCCAGGGTTGAGTTGCACATCCCCGGAGAACAGGAGGGTAGTGAACAGGTAGTTTAGCAGTTTCCGATAGATGTTAGACTTGTGTTTGTTACTCCTAAGCGATTCAGTCAAATAGGGAGCAAAGTAGATTTGGCCATTATTCAGAACATGATGGTACGCTGTGTACTGTCCGTTCCTGTGGAACGATGAACCAATGTGTTTGTCTGGGGTGTCGGCATTCCCTGACAGTAGACGGATTGTGTCATCCCAGCAAGGACGCAGTGATATTATCAGTACAGCAGCTACATGACTGACAATCGTGGCAATAACCATCAGCATACACCTGATGTTTTAGATAAATTAACAGCACCGAGAGGAGAAGCAGCACCACCCTCCCTTTGGTCTGCCATCATTCACAATTTTGCGTGAAAGAAAAAAATATATATATATTTTTTTAAAGGGTAAATATTCTATAAAAAAAAGACATTACGCATTTCAGGTAATAATAACCCAATGTTTTTCTCCCAGTACAAATTAGCTAGCAACAATAAGCTAGCTAACTGTCCAGGAATGTTTTTATGCATTTCGACCTGTCCCCAAATGAATGTAGTTGGTTTAGTTAGTTTTGGTATTTTGCCTCTGGTGCGCGGAGCCGGTTTGGTCAGCTGTCCGGCATGGAGCAGCTGTCCGGCATGGAGCAGCAAAAGTAGTCATAACCCAGAGGAGGCCCGGTGGACCGGCTCCCTCCAGAGTTGAACCCAATACATGGAGCATAATGTGTGCAGATTAAGGTCACTGGAGTATGATTTCAGACCTGATCAATGGGAGATTATAAAGGAAAGGAGCGCAGTGGAGGAATATGACTCAGGAGCTGCATATTTAATGTCGTCTGCAGAGCAGAAGCCCAAAGCAGTCTGATTGGCTGACTGTTCCCTGTGCCTTGCTGCCATCTCCCCCCCCCCCCCCCGCCCCCACCCCAACCTCAGCCCCTAGCCCCACCTCCCGGCCCCAGTTCCACCCCAGGGAACAAAGCCCATTAACGGCATTAAGTGCTGCCTGGTTATCGGAGGATAAGCAAAAGTTGACGGGCCTTTGGGCCACGGGTGTGTATCACCTTTCCCTGGGCCAGGCTCTGCTGGGTACTAACCGCATTGGCGCATAGACACAGGTTACACACACGGTATCTCAGAAAGGAGAGATTTGCAAACTGCAGCAGTGGGCTGTCATTGCACAGAGAAACATGCATCGACCAGGGCATCTCGGGTGTCTGTCAACGCGGCACATTAAAACAATAGATCGCTCCATATGTAAACTAAAAGCTTTATTGACTGACTACACAGAAACACCTGGCAGGGGAAATGGGAGCCGTGCAAAGGAAGCGGCGGCTGGTCTGGGCCTTGGGCCCGTGCTGACAACCACAGGGGATGAATGTGAGACCAGGGAAACACGCAATCAGGGCTGGCTGGTACAAAGAGCTGGGAGCACGCACACACACGCACGCACACGCACGCACGCACGCACACACACACACACACACACACACACACACACACACACACACACACACACACACACACACACACACACACACACACACACACACACACACACACACACACACACACACACACACACACACACACACACACACACACCTTAGTGGCCCAGGGAGGGAGAAGTCAGTGACAACAAACTGTATATAGTTCAGCACACAGACATAAGCACACAATTGTTGAGATAGTTGACCCATCAAAACTGACCTGTCAGTAACCACAACCTGAACTAGCTCTGACTACCAGCACTCACTAAGAAACTTTTGGCTGACCACAAAAAAACATTGGAGAATTGTTTGAAAGAAAACCTGACCTCAGAGATCAACATTTCAATTCACCATTCAGTGGAAACAATGAAGATGGCACATAACTAATTTAGTAAGATAGTGTTCTGATAATGGTCAAGGTATAGAATGAGATTGTATTTCTATGCATATAACCACACCTTTGAAGTTGTTTTCAGGTTCTATGCAAAGGTTTCTCACTAGTTTACTCTTGACAGTTGGTGTATAAACAGCCACAAAGCCTTCAGAAAACATAATCATGAAAATCTCTAGCTGTAATCTACAGCTAGAGGGCCAACTTTTGTACAAGTTGGCCCTACTGTTGTCAGAGTGACAGCATACACTGAATCCTGATGGATGAGGCAAGTAGAATATAGCTTAGCTCTCTGAATAGGAAGACACGGGTGAGCAGCACATTGGTTTGGTCCAATAATTAATAGGCTTGTGTAACGTGAGGCTGCAGAAAGAGGCTGGAACTCCACACTTTAAGTAGACTGTCAGAAATTAATAGGGGTACAAGAACAGGCCTCTGAGGAGCTCCACACCAGCTTGTAGTGAAATCTTCCCCTGCTCCAACCCCGAGTTGAATAAACAGTCTCTGACCAGACTTGGCTTGGATAGGCTCCTGTCATCAGGGTGGATCTCAGTCTGTGACTGTGGAATGTCTCAGGAGTACCAAAGTGTCTTAATTTAACAACATCAAAACCAGATGTTGCCATTAGATTAGCTCATATTAGGTAGCTCGATAAAGATTACATAAGGTAATGAGGCCATTAGCTGTACTGAACATACTGTCCACGAACCACATTACCTAGTTCTAGCCTATAAACGAAATGTCTATGAAAAAAAGCAAACCTTGTGGAGCCATTATATACACTGCTCAAAAAAATAAAGGGAACACTTAAACAACACAATGTAACTCCAAGTCAATCACACTTCTGTGAAATCAAACTGTCCACTTAGGAAGCAACACTGATTGACAATAAATGTCACATGCTGTTGTGCAAATGGAATAGACAACAAGTGGAAATGATAGGCAATTAGCAAGACACCCCCAATAAAGGAGTGGTTCTGCAGGTGGTGACCACAGACCACTTCTCAGTTCCTATGCTTCCTGGCTGATGTTTTGGTCACTTTTGAATGCTGGCGGTGCTTTCACTCTAGTGGTAGCATGAGACGGAGTCTACAACCCACACACGTGGCTCAGGTAGTGCAGCTCATCCAGGATGGCACATCAATGCGAGCTGTGGCAAGAAGGTTTGCTGTGTCTGTCAGCGTAGTGTCCAGAGCATGGAGGCGCTACCAGGAGACAGGCCAGTACATCAGGAGATGTGGAGGAGGCCAACAACCCAGCAGCAGGACCGCAACCTCCGCCTTTGTGCAAGGAGGAGCAGGAGGAGCACTGCCAGAGCCCTGCAAAATGACCTCCATCAGGCCACAAATGTGCATGTGTCTGCTCAAACGGTCAGAAACAGACTCCATGAGGGTGGTATGAGGGCCCGACGTCCACAGGTGGGGGTTGTGCTTACAGCCCAACACCGTGCAGGACGTTTGGCATTTGCCAGAGAACACCAAGATTGGCAAATTCGCCACTGGCGAATGAAAGCAGATGAAAGCAGGTTCACACTGAGCACGTGACAGAGTTTGGAGACGCAGTGGAGAACGTTCTGCTGCCTGCAACATTCTCCAGCATGACCGGTTTTCCTGTGGGTCAGTCATGGTGTGGGGTGGCATTTTTGGGGGGCCGCACAGCCCTCCCTGTGCTCGCCAGAGGTATCCTAACTGCCATTAGGTACCGAGATGAGATCCTCATGTTATGCAGGTGAATGAGGACCCAAAAGCGACTTGGCGAAAACAGAGTCTTTAATCCAGTAAAGTAAATATTCAATACTCCTAGACAATTCGGAGCGGTAAATAAAGCAAAAAGAACAATTCCACTCGTAATGACGAGAACAGACTGGAGACTCGATCATGAACTGCAGGTTGCCTCGGTAAGGCACTTGACCGTAGCAGACTCAGACACCTGCTCACCACGCAGCATCTGAGGGAAACACGACACGACAGGGCGATACAAAGACACAGCACGGTGAACAATATACGAGGATCCGACAGGACAGAAACGGAAAACAAGGGGAGAAATAGGGACTCTAATCAGGGGAAAAGATAGGGAACAGGTGTGGGGAGACTAAATGATTGATTAGGGGAATAGGAACAGCTGGGAGCAGGAACGGAACGATAGAGAGAAGAGAGAGAGAGAGGGAGAGAGAAAAAGGGGAACGAACCTAAAAAGACCAGCAGGGGGAAAACGAACAGAAGGAAAAGCAAAAATGACAAGACAATATAAGACAAAACATGACAGTACCCCCCCACTCACCGAGCGCCTCCTGGCGCACTCGAGGAGGAATCCTGGCGGCAACGGAGGAAATCATCAATCAGTGAACGGTCCAGCACGTCCCGAGACGGAACCCAACTCCTCTCCTCAGGACCGTAACCCTCCCAATCCACTAAGTATTGGTGACCCCGTCCCCGAGAACGCATGTCCATGATCCTACGTACCTTGTAAATAGGTGCGCGCTCGACAAGGACGGGAGGGGGAGGGAAGACGAACGGGGGTGCGAAGAAAGGGCTTGACACAGGAGACATGGAAGACAGGATGGACGCGACGAAGATGTCGCGGAAGAAGCAGTCGCACAGCGACAGGATTGACGACCTGGAAGACACGGAACGGACCAATGAACCGCGGAGTCAACTTACGAGAGGCTGTCGTAAGAGGAAGGTTGCGAGTGGAAAGCCACACTCTCTGGCCGCAACAATACCTAGGACTCTTAATCCTACGTTTATTGGCGGCTCTCACAGTCTGTGCCCTGTAACGGCAAAGTGCAGACCTCACCCTCCTCCAGGTGCACTCACAACGTTGGACAAACGCTTGAGCGGAGGGAACGCTGGACTCGGCAAGCTGGGATGAGAACAGAGGAGGCTGGTAACCCAGACTACTCTGAAACGGAGATAACCCGGTAGCAGACGAAGGAAGCGAGTTGTGAGCGTATTCTGCCCAGGGGAGCTGTTCTGCCCAAGACGCAGGGTTTCTGAAAGAAAGGCTGCGTAGTATGCGACCAATCGTCTGATTGGCCCTCTCTGCTTGACCGTTAGACTGGGGATGAAACCCGGAAGAGAGACTGACGGACGCACCAATCAAACGACAGAACTCCCTCCAAAACTGTGACGTGAATTGCGGACCTCTGTCTGAAACGGCGTCTAACGGGAGGCCATGAATTCTGAACACATTCTCGATGATGATTTGTGCCGTCTCCTTAGCGGAAGGAAGTTTAGCGAGGGGAATGAAATGTGCCGCCTTAGAGAACCTATCGACAACCGTAAGAATCACAGTCTTCCCCGCAGACAAAGGCAGACCGGTAATGAAGTCTAGGGCGATGTGAGACCATGGTCGAGAAGGAATGGGGAGCGGTCTGAGACGACCGGCAGGAGGAGAGTTACCGGACTTAGTCTGCGCGCAGTCCGAACAAGCAGCCACGAAACGGCGCGTGTCGCGCTCCTGAGTCGGCCACCAAAAGCGCTGGCGAATAGAAGCAAGAGTGCCTCGAACACCGGGATGACCAGCTAACTTGGCAGAGTGAGCCCACTGAAGAACAGCCAGACGAGTGGAAACAGGAACGAAAAGAAGGTTACTAGGACAAGCGCGCGCGGCGACGCAGTGTGCGTGAGTGCTTGCTTAACCTGTCTTTCAATTCCCCAGACTGTCAACCCGACCATAAGGAAGAATCCCCCTCGGGATCAGTAGAAGCCACAGAAGAACTAAAAAGACGGGATAAGGCATCAGGCTTGGTGTTCTTGCTACCCGGACGGTAAGAAATCACAAACTCGAAACGAGCGAAAAACAACGCCCAACGAGCTTGACGAGCATTAAGTCGTTTGGCAGAACGGATGTACTCAAGGTTCTTATGGTCTGTCCAAACGACAAAAGGAACGGTCGCCCCCTCCAACCACTGTCGCCATTCGCCTAGGGCTAAGCGGATGGCGAGCAGTTCGCGGTTACCCACATCATAGTTGCGTTCAGATGGCGACAGGCGATGAGAAAAATAAGCGCAAGGATGAACCTTATCGTCAGACTGGAAGCGCTGGGATAGAATGGCTCCCACGCCTACCTCTGAAGCGTCAACCTCGACAATGAATTGTCTAGTGACGTCAGGAGTAACGAGGATAGGAGCGGACGTAAAACGTTCTTTTAGAAGATCAAAAGCTCCTGGGCGGAACCGGACCACTTAAAACACGTCTTGACAGAAGTAAGAGCTGTGAGAGGGGCAGCAACTTGACCGAAATTACGAATGAAACGCCGATAGAAATTAGCGAAACCTAGAAAGCGCTGCAACTCGACACGTGACCTTGGAACGGGCCAATCACTGACAGCTTGGACCTTAGCGGAATCCATCTGAATGCCTTCAGCGGAAATAACGGAACCGAGAAAAGTAACGGAGGAGACATGAAAAGAGCACTTCTCAGCCTTCACGTAGAGACAATTCTCTAAAAGGCGCTGGAGAACACGTCAAACGTGCTGAACATGAATCTCGAGTGACGGTGAAAAAATCAGGATATCGTCAAGATAGACAAAAACAAAGATGTTCAGCATGTCTCTCAGAACATCATTAACTAATGCCTGAAAAACAGCTGGCGCATTGGCGAGACCAAACGGCAGAACCCGGTACTCAAAATGCCCTAACGGAGTGTTAACGCCGTTTTCCACTCGTCCCCCTCTCTGATGCGCACGAGATGGTAAGCGTTACGAAGGTCCAACTTAGTAAAGCACCTGGCTCCCTGCAGAATCTCGAAGGCTGATGACATAAGGGGAAGCGGATAACGATTCTTAACCGTTATGTCATTCAGCCCTCGATAATCCACGCAGGGGCGCAGAGTACCGTCCTTTTTCTTAACAAAAAAAAACCCCGCCCCGGCCGGAGAGGAAGAAGGCACTATGGTACCGGCGTCAAGAGACACAGACAAATAATCCTAGAGAGTATAGTCTACCCCGAGGAGGAGTGGTCCCCGGAAGGAGATCAATACTACAATCATACGACCGGTGAGGAGGAAGGGAGTTGGCTCGGGACCGACTGAAGACCGTGCACAGATCATGATATTCCTCCGGCACTCCTGTCAAATCGCCAGGTTCCTCCTGAGAAGTGGGGACAGAAGAAACGGGAGGGATGGCAGACATTAAACACTTCACATGACAAGAAACGTTCCAGGATAGGATAGAATTACTAGACCAATTAATAGAAGGATTATGACATACTAGCCAGGGATGACCCAAAACAACAGGTGTAAAAGGTGAACGAAAAATCAAAAAAGAAATAGTCTCACTGTGGTTACCAGATACTGTGAGGGTTAAAGGTAGTGTCTCAAATCTGATACTGGGAAGATGACTACCATCTAAGGCGAACATGGGCGTAGGCTTGTCTAACTCTCTGAAAGGAATGTCATGTTTCCGAGCCCATGCTTCGTCCATGAAACAACCCTCAGCCCCAGAGTCTATCAAGGCACTGCATGTAGCACCCGAACCGGTCCAGCGTAGATGGACCGACAAAGTAGTACAGGATCTAGATGGAGAGACCTGAGTAGTAGCGCTCACCAGTAGCCCTCCGCTTACTGATGAGCTCTGGCTTTTACTGGACATGAATTGACAAAATGTCCAGCAAGTCCGCAAGAGGCACAGGCGGTTGGTGATCCTCCGTTCCCTCTCCTTAGTCGAGATGCGAATACCTCCCAGCTGCATGGGCTCAGTCTCTGAGCCAGAGGAGGGAGATGGTTGCGATGCGGAGCAGGGAAACACCGTTGACGCGAGCTCTCTTCCACGAGCCTGGTGACGAAGATCTACCCGTCGTTCTATGCGGATGGCGAGAGCAATCAAAGAGTCCACACTTGAAGGAACCTCCGGGAGAGAATCTCATCTTTAACCACTGCGTGGAGTCCCTCCAGAAAACGAGCGAGCAGCGCCGGCTCGTTCCAGTCACTAGAGGCAGCAAGAGTGCGAAACTCAATAGAGTAATCCGTTATGGATCGATCACCTTGGCATAGGGAAGCCAGGGCCCTAGAAGCCTCCCTACCAAAAACTGAATGGTCAAAAACCCGAATCATCTCCTCTTTAAAGTTCTGGTAATTGTTAGAGCAATCAGCCCTTGCCTCCCAGATAGCTGTGCCCCACTCTCGAGCCCGGCCAGTAAGGAGTGAAATGACGTAAGCAACCCGAGCTCTCTCTCTAGAGTATGTGTTGGGTTGGAGAGAGAACACAATATCACACTGGGTGAGAAAGGAGCGGCACTCCGTGGGCTGCCCGGAGTAGCAAGGTGGGTTATTAACCCTAGGTTCCGGAGGCTCGGCAGACCAGGAAGTAACAGGTGGCACGAGACGAAGACTCTGGAACTGTCCAGAGAGGTCGGAAACCTGAGCGGCCAGGTTCTCCACGGCATGGCGAGCAGCAGACAATTCCTGCTCGTGTCTGCCGAGCATGGCTCCTTGGATCTCGACGGCAGTGTTACGAGCGTCTGTAGTCGCTGGGTCCATTCTTTGGGTCGGATCCTTCTGTTATGCAGGTGAATGAGGACCCAAAAGCGACTTGGCGAAAACAGAGTCTTTAATCCAGTAAAGTAAATATTCAATACTCCTAGACAATTCGGAGCGGTAAATAAAGCAAAAAGAACAATTCCACTCGTAATGACGAGAACAGACTGGAGACTCGATCATGAACTGCAGGTTGCCTCGGTAAGGCACTTGACCGTAGCAGACTCAGACACCTGCTCACCACGCAGCATCTGAGGGAAACACGACACGACAGGGCGATACAAAGACACAGCACGGTGAACAATATACGAGGATCCGACAGGACAGAAACGGAAAACAAGGGGAGAAATAGGGACTCTAATCAGGGGAAAAGATAGGGAACAGGTGTGGGGAGACTAAATGATTGATTAGGGGAATAGGAACAGCTGGGAGCAGGAACGGAACGATAGAGAGAAGAGAGAGAGAGAGGGAGAGAGAAAAAGGGGAACGAACCTAAAAAGACCAGCAGGGGGAAAACGAACAGAAGGAAAAGCAAAAATGACAAGACAATATAAGACAAAACATGACACCTCAGACCCCTTGTGAGACCATATGCTGGTGCGGTTGGCCCTGGGTTCCTCCTAATGCAAGACAATGCTAGACCTCATGTGGCTGGAGTGTGTCAGCAGTTCCTGCAAGAGGAAGGCATTGATGCTATGGACTGGCCCGCCCGTTCCCCAGACCTGAATCCAATTGAGCACATCTGGGACATCATGTCTTGCACCAACGCCACGTTGCACCACAGACTATCCAGGAGTTGGCGGATGCTTTAGTCCAGGTCTGGGAGGAGATCCCTCAGGAGACCATCTGCCACCTCATCAGGAGCATGCCCAGGCGTTGTAGGGAGGTCATACACGCACGTGGAGGACACACACACTACTGAGCCTCATTTTGACTTGTTTTAAGGACATTACATCAATTTTGAGTGTCACTCCAAATCCAGACCTCCATGGGTTGATAAATTTGATTTCCATTGATAATTTTTGTGTGATTTTGTTAGCACATGCAACTATGTAAAATAAAGTATTTAATAAGAATATTTCATTCATTCAGATCTAGGATGTGCTATTTTAGTGTTCCCTTAATTTTTTTGAGCAGTGTAGCTATAGATCAGTGTTCAGGGCTAGATTCTAAGTAAAGCAGATGTCACCATCTCTCAGGGGGAGTTTGGATATGCAAAAACACATTTCCAATCCACTTATGCGTATAATACACACTTGTACATGTGTGAAATAGAACAAATATAAGCACCCACCTAATATTTTTTTATGTGGTTGTATGGGGAATAAATTAAGTGAGTTTTATTATTGGCAAAGCTGAGAACTGTTTGGAACAGAAAGTGAATCTGAATGTATGACTGTTCCCTTTACTCACAGCCCTGTGGGACTCACCAGCTGTGCACTAGCGGGGAAGAACAGGAGGGGCCTGGGGACTAACTAACTCTCCCTTCACCAAATACAGACACACTGGAGCGCAGACACACACGTGCACACACAGACACAAACAAACAAAGATAAACAAACAAACACATGGACACACATGCTGCAAGGGCCTAGACAGGATAACCTCAAGTGCCACACACAATCTCTTCCCATCTCTGACAGTCACACTCTCTTATCCACAGAGACTTTTTGGGGGGAGGCATCTGCATACAGTTTTCCACCATGCCAATCTCCTGAGAGCCACATTGAGCGAGCCGCTCAGACTGGGGGGGTTGTCAGGACAGGGTAAACCCTTTCATTCAGCTCTCCCTCTCTCTCCGGGCAGGAGGAAGGATGAGAAGGGGATAAAGGAGGAGGGGGGGGGTGTTTATAAGCCTGCAGAACAGGCACTTGACCTCCTTTCGCTTGGCTTCCCCCAGCTGTAGAAATACGGTGGGAACACACAGTCCCAGAGTATAGTGCTTCTGAGAGAAGGCTGTCTGCTATGAAGGAGCAGAGCAGACAGACATCAGATGCACTAACACACACATAGAACAAACACAAAGATTAGTTGTGTGTGTGTGTGTGTGTGTGTGTGTGTGTGTGTGTGTGTGTGTGTGTGTGTGTGTGTGTGTGTGTGTGTGTGTGTGTGTGTGTGTGTGTGTGTGTGTGTGTGTGTGTGTGTGTGTGTGTGTGTGTGTGTGTGTGTGTGTGTGTGTGTTTCTCTCCAGAAACTAAACACACTGCACACTAAACTGTGAATTAAACAAATAAAAACAAGACTCTGAACCAAGGCCAGTCACTACTTTCCATAACACCATCAAGACAGAAAATAAATGTCCTGAATTTCCAGGAATCACAACAGAGCATTAAACATGCTTAAAAGTAACCCTTTCTAATCATCCAGTATAATCCCGCGTAACAATTCAGCAGAATAATTGCCATACTAAACAAACAGTATAAGAAGGGAATAAACCTGGAGGATCATGGGCCTTGAAAACAATAACCCAGTGCACACTGCAGTCAGTTTGTATTCGTCTGTAATGACCTACACAACCAACAATCCCAGGCAACTATTGATCCAGCTAAAAGAAGTGTTGACAAAAGAGGGATACGCATATCAAATTAAGGCATGGACATTTTTCAACAGCTTGAAACTTTATCTATTCTTCCGGTGCAAAATTTGATCCGGACCAGCTGACAACACCAAACATTCCTGTAGACTCATCTGTTTTATTCCGACAGCCTACGGAACAGCGCACCACTTTAGGATCAGTTATGCACACACACACACTAAATGCGCTTTGAGAAGGAGGTGAGGAGAGAGGATGCGAGGAATCAAGGAAATACAATTAAGAGTCATCCCTGGAAACGTCCCAACACCACCCCTGAAGGCACCATTATCAGATACTTTGTAGATAGGAAATTGTTATCGAATCAGAACATTTTCAGTTGAAGAAATGGCTGTGGTCACACGCACATCCATCAAAAAACGTGCGTGCTTGGCTAATGGTACATACATGAAAAGAACATAAAGGCCTGTACACTGTTTACTCCCAAATAATTACCACCTTTAATGATGTTTTGATCCAGAGGATCTTCGTCAGGTCCACAATATCTGCTAGCTATATAAATACATTTCTGGTTGCTATCCCTTAAAGGTACATATGGCTCTTCTTCCTGAAATTAGCAACAAATCTGTAAATTACAATCTATTATCTTTCCACCATTGTTCATAGCTATTAGCTACAGACAGGATAATGTACCTATATATCAGCGGAAGTAGCCTTCTTAAGAGATCCATTTTTCCTTTTTAGTATATTTATGAGAAACTGGAACAAAAAATGTGTTGCACTGCAATGTCTTCCTTTTGAATTTGAAAGGCTTCATGCTAATGACATCTTAGGGCGGCAGGTAGCCGAGCGGGTAGAGTGTTGGGCCAGTAAACTGAAAAGGTTACTCGTCCGAATCACCAAGCCGACAAGGTGAAAAATCTGCCGTAGACCCTTGAGCAAGGCACTTAACCCTAATTGCTGTTGATAATGGCTGACCCTGGCCGTAACCCCACTCTCCGAGGGTGTCTCAGGGGGAGTTGGGATATACAAAAAACACATTTCCAATTCACACATGAGTATAATACACACTTGAACATGTGTGAAATAGCACAAATGATAAGCACCCACCAAATTATTATTATTTTAGGATTTATGCTTCCCTTATACTCAAAATTAGGCCTAAAAAGTAAGTAGCCTTGCCCGAGCCAGAATGGCCCATCTCCTGTTGTTGTAGTCTGAGGCAGCTGGAGAGGGTGCTAGTCTATCACTATGCCTCAATGTATTCACATGCTAAGCCTAGTAATAGCCTGCAATGCCACTGTTAATTACATGTTCTCTCCCAAGTAGCGTTATGCATGCTTGTTTAACAACCGCTTAATGAAAATGCACTATAAATAGACCTGTCAGAGAGAAATGCAGCATGTAGTCCTTGTGTTTTGTTCAGTGTCACTGAATTGGAAACCCCCATAAATAGACAATGAGATTTAAGTGTAGTCACATTTTCTCTTAGTTAATCATTATCTCGCTCAACCACGAATGCTGCACTTGAACTTATGGGTCAGTGAAGATTTACCCGCAGGTTTGCGTCAAACTCTGTGGAGCTAACATTGATTCTATCCAATCTGCAAGGATGGATTAGGAGTAGTAGCCCTCCACTTTAGAGTTATGTAATGGAAAAACATCTCCTGCTCAAGTTTAGAATATGAGATCTCTTCAGGAAGCCGCTTTCTCACAAATGAGCAGCTAGGACCAGTCACAGGGATGAGGCTTGGTGCTGCTGATGGGGACTTCAGATTGTTCTCAGACCAGGCTCGCAGCTCTTCCTCCTCCTGTGTGACTATATGGCCGCTGACATGGCCAATTTCGGCCCAATTATGCAAACCCCACGTTCTATGGTTCCGTCCTGCATGCCGTTGGGACATTATCGTATCAAATTCAATTAGAGATTCTCTTTTGTTTTCACAATGTCATTCAGTTGATGATGCTCTACTGGAATGACTAGTCCACCATAGGCAGTACGGAGCATGTATGAAAAGCACACATCACCTATGCAACAGCAGTGTAGCGTTGCTTTGTTGTAACACTGGCATTGTTTACTATGAAGGGGGAGGGAGAGAGGAGGATGGTCTAATGAACCAGAAGCCAAATGCTCAGCCCAGCACATTAGGGTAAATATGCAATGACTGGAAAACCTTCAGAGATGTGGAAGAGATCTAATTTGCCACACAGAAACACTATAATAAAATCATCAGACCACTACACTACCGTTCCTCTCGGTCTGAGCACCAAACTCATAACACACAGCTAAAACAACATCCACAAGCTTGTACAGCGCCTATCACATACAGTATACAAACACATAACTGTGTTGTCCTGACACCACACAAACTAGTGTTGTCCTGACACCACAAAAAAACAACATACAGTGGGGCAAAAAAGTATTTAGTCAGCCACCAATTGTGCAAGATCTCCCACTTAAAAAGATGAGAGAGGCCTGTAATTTTCATCATAGGTACACTTCAACTATGACAGACAAAATTAGAAAAACAATCCAGAAAATCACATTGTAGGATTTTTAATGAATTTATTTGCAAATTATGGTGGAAAATAAGTATTTGGTCACCTACAAACAAGCAAGATTTCTGGCTCTCACAGACCTGTAACTTCTTCTTTAAGAGGCTCTTCTGTCCTCCACTCGTTACCTGTATTATTGGCACCTGTTTGAACTTGTTATCAGTATAAAAGACACCTGTCCACAACCTCAAACTGTCACACACCAAACTCCACTATGGCCAAGACCAAAGAGCTGTCAAAGGACACCAGAAACAAAATTGTAGACGTGCACCAGGCTGGGAAGACTGAATCTGCAATAGGTAAGCAGCTTGGTTTGAAGAAATCAACTGTGGGAGAAATTATTAGGAAATGGAAGACATACAAGACCACTGATAATCTCCCTCGATCTGGGGCTCCACGCAAGATCTCACCCCGTGGGGTCAAAATGATCACAAGAACGGTGAGCAAAAATCCCAGAACCACACGGGGGGACCTAGTGAATGACCTGCAGAGAGCTGGGACCAAAGTAAGAAAGCCTACCATCAGTAACACACTACGCCGCCAGGGACTCAAATCCTGCAGTGCCAGACGTGTCCCCCTGCTTAAGCCAGTACATGTCCAGGCCCGTCTGAAGTTTGCTAGAGAGCATTTGGATGATCCAGAAGAAGATTGGGAGAATGTCATACGGTCAGATGAAACCAAAATAGAACTTTTTGGTAAAAACTCAACTCGTCGTGTTTGGAGGACAAAGAATGCCGAGTTGCATCCAAAGAACACCATACCTACTGTGAAACATGGGGGTGGAAACATGATGCTTTGGGGCTGTTTTTCTGCAAAGGGACCAGGACGACTGATCCGTGTAAAGGAAACAATGAATGGAGCCATGTATCGTGAGATTTTGAGTGAAAACCTCCTTCCATCAGCAAGGGCATTGAAGATGAAACATGGCTGGCTGGGTCTTTCAGCATGACAATGATCCAAAACACACCGCCCGGGCAACGAAGGAGTGGCTTCATAAGAACCATTTCAAGGTCCTGGAGTGGCCGAGCCAGTCTCCAGATCTCAACCCCAAAGAAAATCTTTGGAAGGAGTAGAAAGTCCATGTTGCCCAGCAACAACCACAAAACATCACTGCTCTAGAGGAGATCTGCATGGAGGAATGGGCCAAAATACCAGCAGCAACCGTGTATGAAAACCTTGTGAAGACATACAGAAAATGTTTGACCTCTGTCATTGCCAACAAGGGGTATATAACAAAGTATCGAGATAAACTTTTGTTATTGACCAAATACTTATTTTCCACCATAATTTGCAAATAAATTCATTTAAAAAATCCTACAATGTGATTTTCTGGATTTTTCCCCTCATTTTGTCTGTCATAGTTGAAGTGTACCTATGATGAAAATTACAGGCCTCTCTCATCTTTTTAAGTGGGAGAACATGCACAATTGGTGGCTGACTAAATACTTTTTTTTGCCCCACTGTATACTAGTGCTGTCACAATATTATAATTTGGAGTTTGATAGTAGGTTTAGTATCACAATACTCAATACCAAAAAGATACCAGAGCAAACAAATACAGTTGGGAGAAGGACAGATTTTTAAATGATCTTTCCAGGTTTTTGCTTTTCAAAACCACACTTAATTAATAGAAAAAAAACTAGACTGGATGTTCTAAGTTCACAACAATGAACTCATTCAAGTCAATGATGACATAATGGGTGGACTAGCAGCCATGGATGCGGTAAAGAGGTCAATCGAACACACAATGGAATTACCATGGAAACGCGTGGGGAAAAGGACTGTGGGAGAAAGATTCAGAATCTCGTCATTGCCCCCCCAGCAAAATTAGCCTACATTGACATTCTACATTACCATTGAAATTATTGCATCACAATACTGGCAACCATTGCGAGTGTACCTGAGTTCAGTCAAATTGCCAGGGTAAGAGGTTCTGAACCTGTTCTATTCATTCTATTTCTATATGTGCTGCTGCATTGTGGTCACTCAGTCAGCGATTTTTCAACCAAAACATATATACATTTGTTTTACGGTCATGACGATTATCTTATTTTCATGGCGGTCTTCATCCATAACCGTCAGTTACACGGTTACACTGTAATTATGCCAGCCCTAATTTTACCACACAGGAGACCACTTTTGAGGTCTGTGAAAAATCTAAGACATTTTGATTGAGTGTAGTTGCACTTTAATTTAAGTGTGCATGCACTGTAAAGATGTATAGAGAGCATTACATGGAAATAACCCATTTTGCATGGAGATTACTTTCAAATGGCAGAAGCCTTCAATGGCAGTCAATTGGTTTGGGATTCCTATTGGTTGGGAGCGAGCAGCCAATTATCAGAGCATTTTCGTCTTCAATTGGTTTGCCAAGATTGTAAATGGCTTTAAGCAATATGACTGCCATCTAGTGGCCATAAATTAATGACAAGATTTGGTTCAAGACCCCAGCAAGGCAGGCGGCAGCGGCAAGTCACCCTTACACTTTTTTTTAACATAAGAAAATTGACTGCTTTAAAATGGAGAGAGCGTGGGCAGTGCCATTGAGCCTGTCACCAGGGCCATTATGGCACAGATACAACATTGCAATCTCAATGCACCAAGCACTGTTTGGTTAGCAGTGTTCCTGTAGCGCACATGTGAGTTTGCTAAACAAACGCCCACTGGATTTACAAAAATAATCATGATTCTGCCAGGTAAGCATAGGCTACTTTGTAGTTAACTTTAAATTGAAAAGGTTTTTGGTAAAGCCAAAAACAGCTAAACAAAGTGGTAGACATAGAAGCACCACACACACAGGGACATGCCAGTGCCGTTGCCTCTTCAGAAAATTCCAGGGAATACAAATCACTGACGCAGTCTGTTCATGTCTTATGGTAAACTTGGGCAAATTAATATGTGTTCTAATAAGTACAATAAATGATTTCCAAACATGTACTCACAGCAGTGTTTTAGAATATTGGACCATTGGCTTTCATACTTCTCAAATTCTCAGTGCAGCTCAAGCAATTTTTCCAACTGTCAACACATTCAAATGAATAGAGGAAACGTACCGGAGACACGTTGGTTGGGAATTGTGGGCAGGTGAACTTTCGGGCTGTGAGTCCCCCGCAGATGGTGGTCTCAGAGCCGTGTAGCTACAGTAAGTCATAATGCGACGCCAGACTATCGCGTCTGTGGACTTTGATTTACGCTTAACACATACTATTTGCTGCGGGACTGACATCCTACTTGTTTTATGATTGCATAACATTTTTTAAAATCCCTTTACTTGAATTAGTAATAATATCATATTGATGTTGACATGTAAGATTGGGGGCAGCTTATGAGATCTACACATTACCATCTCCATAAACAGATGGTAATCACATTACCATCTCCCTAAACACAAGGCTGATCTGTGCAGATATAGGCTGGAAAATGCCATTACAGCACAGAGGAAAGACTCTCTCTCGCCCTCAATGGCTTCAATATTAGCACAGCTTGGTTTCGGTGTGGATAAACACCATATAGGAAGTGTACCAACAGTTTCCTGTCCTGCGGATCCATTCTCCTCTGTCTCTGAGCAGAAGGGTCTAACTGCCTGGTGCTGCGGTTTATTTGTGCTGGCTATTGACGTCTGTGTCGCATTCCTCGGGCCGCTCAATATCTGAACGTCCTCCATTTCCTGTGTCTCTGACACACAACACTGGTGGAGGCTGCTTGTGTTGCCATGTTTTTCATTGCACAAATTTTCAGAGGGATTAATCATAAAAGGATTTCACACTGATTTCACCATCATCATCATCACAACAAGACTGCGACACCAGCAAAGATCTAATCTGCAATGTGTGGGTGGGGAGGTCGGATCATAGTAGATGAATTACTATTTCCCTCGGTCAAGAGGACTGTGACTAAATCTATAATATGGGATCTCTCGCTCTCTGGACATCATGAGTAGATCTAAGTAGTTATTAAAATGGTGTGAACTGCCATGGCCCTAGGTGAACAACTTTAGGGAGAACAGAATTACATCAGAGCAAAATATCAGAACAATGTCAGTACAGAGTGTTCTCACTGACGTCCTCTACTACGCCTGGCTGGCTGTGTGGAACACTATCACGTGATGAGGACTACTCACCCATACTGTTGGTGGAGCTGCACCACATTAGCAGACAACCAGTACAGAGGACATTCAGCATGCTGAACACCAGGATTCTCCATGACTGAAACACACAGAGCCTAACATTAAATAGAGCTTTCCAAACCAAATGAATTCCTTTAGATGTATAGGATTGATGGGAGTGGGATATTAACAGGTAACGCAAGTGGATGATAGGTTAGACACGGGCATAATATAACCTATAACTGTTAAAGAAATATACATTTTTAATCTACGCCGTAATTCAGTGAATGCTTTGTATCAGACAAACCATGTAAAAAATGGAAAGCAAAAATGTGAGGAGGACGGTACAAACTCGAGGCCATCCACTGCTGCTTGGCCTGTCACTTTGTGTTGGAGTCAGAGGCTGTCCTTGGAGTGCTGTGAAATCTACAATTACTGCGGTGCGCAGTGTTATGACAGGGCTAGGGCGTCTTGTGACAGCCGGAGCCAGGGACAGAGATAGGAGCTGAAGTGTGTGTGTGGGCCTGTTGTGGCGTCAGGGCCCTACAGAACGCTGTGACCGTGTGTGTGTGCAAACATAGCGACAGTATGCTGCACAACACATCCCAACCACACACTAACAGACACACACGAAAAACACATGAGATGACACACTGACACCCTCTGGGTGATGGCGGTATTGCAGGTAAACATGTCAGCACATCATTTTCCTGAGGGTTGTACTGAAGACATCACATATCGAAGTTAAATTTGACATTGGAGTGACACTCGCAAACACCCTTAGGAAATTCAGCCTCCCTGAGTCACAGACTATAGTTGCTGATATATCATCTATAAATAACGTGTCGACCTAAAGTACTGCATCATCAGCTTGCGACAAACATTATACTGCATCATCAGCCTGAGCATGCGCCACGCAACGTGCATGCATTATAAGCCTGAGTTATCCATGGCTGATGTGTGGCTCAGTTGGTTAAGCATGGCGCTTGCAATGCTGGGATTGTGTTTTTGATTCCCGGGGCCACCCATGCGTAAAATGTATGCACGCCATAACTATGTCCCTTTTGATAAAAGTCTGCTAAATGGCTTATTATTATATTATTAAGGACACATGCCAAGTGACTGTTAAGCTCCATAGTGATGGAAGTTAGACTGACTGCATCTTCTCTGTGTGACTAGTAGTTTCACTGTTATGCCTTTAATCCAGCAGAGTATAGGCCTACTCCACAGCACAGGGGGAGAGGACCCACTGTATTTTAATGCCAGGTCAACAGCAGAATCATTCTAGAAGACTCCTGTTAGTAAGTGCAAGGACGGAGCAGTGTCCAGCCACAGTGAGCCTCAAGTATCACACAATCACACCCTTATCAAGAAAGACAACCGTCCCCACTTTCTCCACTAAAAGTATCAAGTCTAGACCTCTTTCATTTCAGAAAACTTAGTCTCTTCTCCATGCATGTGAAGTGAACTAAGATGACTACCTCAATCAGTCTCTGTTCCTATAAAACCAAACCCAGTGCCTCTTCCATACAGCTTTAAGGGAGTGTAGTCAGAAGTCACACCACAGCACACTCTCTCCCTAGTCCCTACTCTTGTAGATGAGGGCCTTTACCTCTGACAGATGGGCCGCTTGGAGCCAAAAGCAGCTTATCCCCGACAGTGAAACCCAGAGGCTAGCCATCCCATTGGTCCTTCGGTAGAGGCATGCAGAGCTACACTAGCAGAGCTAGCTAGTACACAGGCAGATGGAACACATACAGATAATTCCTAAAGAGGGGATTGAACCCCCATGTACCCTCGCTGTGCACAGTGCACAGTCAGTGGAGAGCAGGCTATCAGTCAAGAGCCTTAATGTGTCCCTGTGGACAGAAGCCTTACAGTCCGGTCTTTATACCATCCAATATCCCATGTGTAACGGAGATAAGAACATGCCGTAAGCTCACTGCACAGCTTAAAATGTTGCCAATGGTGCAATCTAAATAGGATCTTTTTCTATAGCTCAACTGGTTCGTACGTTGTCAAGGATGTCAGTCACGTATGTGTTAGAGCGGCAGAGGAACCCGGGTTTGAGCCGTGGTACGGACAGTTTACCCCAAGTTGTACTCAGGGAGGAAGCTAATACTACTAAGCTAGCAGTGATGTCGGTTTCACATGCAGCCCTGATCCTTTGATACTAGCCTATAGTGGGGTCCGGAATTATATTGTATGCTACAATATCCAGTCAGTCTTCCTGACTCATAAACATTTTGTTTTTATTATTTTATACTAAGACAATTGCTCAGAAAAAGAGAATGTTTCCATATCCATCCTCCATGAAGACCTTATTTTAAAGTCCTAAGTGTTTTAAGGCATAACATGCCCCCACATGACTTCACTGTCAAGGTCACATATACTCTTACAGCTTGGCTTGTATAACAGCATTGCACTTTGCAGAGCCTTTTGCCTGTTTCTCTGCCAGGTACCCTAAAGCGAATCAAAAGCCTTCCAGGAAAATATACCAAGGATATTTTGGATACAACCTACATTTAAAAAAAAGTTATGTTTACATGTCAAATATGTTGCACATAGCCACTTCTTTGTCTTTGTGCAAGTGATGATGATGCTTCAAAGGCTTGACAAAACAGGGGCAAACCAAAGTAGACCTGTAGGGGAGAGAGGGGTATGTTGAGCCAAAGGGGGATGATGAGCCACCCGTGTTTCTAGGAAACTATATACAAAATTAATCATTTGACCAAATCTTTGGGAAGAGGTAATTTCATGGAGTCTGTAAACGAAGAAACCACATGGAAAAAGTGGTACGGAACTTAAGTCCAAAAACAGGTCAAATTAATTTATTGCATTGAGGTTTCATGATGCTTGTATCTACATAAAAGTAGATACTTTTAACATTGTTCAATACATTAGTTGGGTTCTCTATAAGCTTCAATATGAGGTCTTAAACATACACTACATGAACAAAAGTATGTGGAGACCAGCTCGTCGAACATCTCATTCAAAAATCATGGGCATTAATATGGAGTTGGTCCCCCCCTTTGCTGCTATAAAAGCCTCCACTCTTCTGGGAAGGCTTTCCACTAGATGTTGGAACATTGCTGCGGGGGACTTGCTTCCATTTAGCCACAAGAGCATTAGTGAGGTCGGCACTGATGTGGGGCAAATAGGCCTGGCTCGCAGTCGGCGTTCCAATTTTTCCCAAAAGTGCTCGATAGGGTTGAGGTCAGGATTCTGTGCAGGCCAGTCAAGTTCTTCCACAACGATCTCAACAAACCATTTCTGTATGGACCTCGCTTTGTGTATGGGGGCATTGTCATGCTGAAACAGGAAAGGGCCTTCCCCAAACTGTTGCCACAAAGTTGGAAGCACAGAATCATCTAGAATGTCATTGTATGCTGTAGCGTTAAGATATCCCTTCATTGGAGGAGCCTAAACCATGAAAAACAGTCCCAGGCCATTACTCCTCCTCCACCAAACTATACAATTGGCATTATGCATTCAGGTAGCAGACATCTTTCTCCTGGCATCCGCCATACCCAGATTTGTTTGTCAGTGTCAGAAGGTGAAGAGTGATTCATCACTCCAGAGAACGCGTTTCCACTGCTCCAGAGTCCAATAGAAACACCACTCTTGCCGACGCTTGGCATTGCACATGGTGATCTTAGGCTTGTGTGCGGCTGCTCGACCATAAAACCCATTTGCTCGACCATGGAAACCCGCTTCATGAAGCTCCCGCCGAACAGTAAAATGTGCTGACGTTGCTTCCAGAGGTAGTTTTGAATTCAGTAGCGAGTGTTCCATTCGAGGACAAGCCATTTTTACCCACTTCAGCACTTAGTTGTCCCGTTCTGAGAGCTTGTGTGGCCTACCACCTCGCGGCTGAGCCATTGTTGCTCCTAGACGTTCCACTTCACAATAACAGCACTTGCTGTTGACCGGGGCAGCTCTAGCAGGGCAAAAATGTAATATACTGACTTGTTGGAAAGTTGGCATCCTATGATGTTCCCACGTTGAAAGTCACTGAGCTCTTCAGTATGGCCATTCAACTGACAATGTTTGTCAATTGAGATTGCATGGCTGTGTGCTTGATTTTATATACCGAATTTGAAGAGCGGGTGTAACGGAGTTTGGTTTGTAGGCCTCCTTGCTCGCACACGCTTTTTCATTTCTGCCCACAAATTTTCTATAGGGTTGAGGTCAGTGCTTTGTGATGGCCATTCCAATGCCTTGACTTTGTTGTCCTTAAGCCATTTTGCCACAACTTTGGAAGTATGCTTGGGGTCATTCATTGTCCATTTGGAAGACCCATTTGCGACCAAGATTTAACTTCCTGACTGATGTCTTGAGATGTTGCTTCAATATATCCACATAATTTTCCTCCCCCATGATGCCATCTATTTGTAAAGTACATCAGTACCTCCTGCAGCAAAGCACCCCCAAAAGATGCTGCCACCCTGTGCTTCATGGTGTTCTTCGGCTTGCAAGCCTCCCTCTTTTTCTCTCAACCATTCCGATGGTCTTTATGGCCAAATAGTTCTATTTTTGTTTCATCAGACCAGAGGTCATTTATCCAAAAGTATGATCTTTGTCCCCATGTGCAGTTGCAAACCGTAGTCTTTCTTTTAATGGCCTGTTTTGGAGCAGTGGCTTCTTCCTTGCTGAGCGGCCTTTCAGGTTATGTTGATACAGGACTTGTTTTACTGTGGATATAGATAGTTTTGTACCCGTTTCCTCCAGCATCTTCACAAGGTCCTTTGCCATTGTTCTGGGATTTATTTGTACTTTTCGCACCAAAGTACATTCATCTCTAGGAGACAGAACGCGTCTCCTTCCTGAGCGATGTGACGGCTGCGTGGTCCCATGGTGTTTATACTTGTGTACTATTGTTTGTACAGATGAATGTGGTACCTTCAGGCATTTGGAAATTGCCCCCAAGGATGAACCAGACTTGTGGAGGTCTACAATTACTTTTCTGAGGTCTTGACTGATTTCTTTTGATTTTCCCATGATGTCAAGCAAAGAGGAACTGAGCTTGAAGGTAGGCCTTGAAATACATCCACAGGTACACCTCCAATTGACTCAAATGATGTCAATTAGCCTATCAGAAGCTTCTAAAGCCATGACATAATTTTCTGGAATTTTCCAAGCTGTTTAAAGGCACAGTCAACTTAGTGTTTGTAAACTTCTGACCCACTGGAAATGTGATCCAATGAATTATAAGTGAAATAATCCTTCTGTAAACAATTGTTGGAAAAAAAACTTGTGTCATGCACAAAATAGATGTCCTAACTGACTTGCCAAAACTATAATTTGTTTACAAGAAATTTGTGGAGTGGTTGAAAAACAAGTTTTAATGACGCCAACCTAAGTGTAAGTAAACTTCAACTGTATTTGTGTAGCATGAAAGTGCAACCTTGTAGCTGTATGGGCTAATATAGTCTAAATGTTTGTCTTGGGGTAAGTTGACCCTATAGCAAGTTGAGCAAATTGAAGTGTTTTCTTCCCAGATGTAATGTAAAGCATTATCGCTAGGATATGAGGTAACAGGCCCATGTTGTGTTTTTAAAAAACTAGCATTTGTTATGTGTTAAAGGGATATTTGGGTGTTTTGGCAATGAGACCCTTTACCTACTTCCCCAGAGTTAGATGAACTTGTGGATACCATTTTCATGTCCGTGTCCAGTATGAAGGAAAGTACAGGTAGTTTCACGAGCCAATGCTAACTTGTGTTACCCATAGACTTCCAGTCATCACGCCAACACTAGTTAGCATTGGCTCACGAAACTACCTATAACTTCCTTCATACATAAAAATGGTATCCACTAGTTTATCTGACTCCGGGAAGTAGATTAAGGGTCTCCTTTCAGAAATCCCAACGTATCCCTTTAAAAAGATGCACTATACAGAAATCGCACTGCCATTTCCTGGTTGCTAAAATTCTAATAGTTTGCCTAATTTCAATTCATGTGACTAAACAAGAATATATTGTAGAGAATCATTTTACCATCTAAACCGCTGTGAAATATCTTTCCATAACCCAAAATATTGTATTTTCAACTGGTGTACAAAACCAAAATGTTAAAGACCCTAAAACTAAACTTAAGAACGGGAAGCATAGAACAGGTCTACCGCTTCTTAGTCGCTTCTGTAAGTCGCTTTGGATAAAAGCGTCTGCTAAATGGCATATATTATTATATATATCTTAGACTTGCTTTCAATGAGAATGACAGATCTATAACACACATTTATTTGTAAATTTGGTCAGGTCACCCAAAAAGTTACATTATAGCTTTAAGCCTGTGTTAAAAGATGCTTAAAATTATTTTTAAAACAAAATGCTATTGTGATTTAATTGTGTTTGGGAAATAAAGATAGACATGGTTTTAAAAAAGTGGTAATATGTCATACAGTACAAAGATGTGAAGGCGGCTTAACTTACCCTGTACACTACCCTGTACACTACCCTGTACACTACCCTGTACACTACCCTGTACACTACCCTGTACGGGGTAAGTTGTGCCAAGAGACCACTTTTTTTGGACAAGATATGTTCTCAAAACTGTAACGGTTACATGAATTCTGATTATTTCCAGGTATAAACAACACCCTGAAATATGTAGATTTCTTTGTTAGAATGAATAATATTTCTCAACTGAGTGATGCTGAATATTGAAAAAAACTTCACTTACCCCACTCACCCCTATAAAAGGTGGCACCTGATCATTGCAGATTCGCAAACTGGTCTAGTTAGTGACTGTTTTTAGCTCCATTAACTTTAGTTGGGCTAGTGCAAATGGCTATTACTGAGCTACCTGAGACTGTGTGTTTCACAAATCAACACTGCCTTGCTATCAATTTCTAATGGGCTTGAAGACAACATATACTTTGCACCCACTGCACAGGAGGGCACAACACGGGCTGAGCACCCCCAAATTAGATGTGATACCATGAGGGCAGCGGCATTTTCACATTCAATGTTTAGCCTTGGAATTTGTTTGCTCTGCAAACTGTGCACTATAATCCACTTCTGGTTTTGTTTGTAAAAGTAGGACCTTGGTGTAGGCCAAAAAGTAGATTACACTCTGCACGCCACCCCACGTGTTCTACAATTCCATCAAGTCTCTGAGCCTTCCTGGACAAGTCCATTATCAACCAGATTACTGAAAACTCTATTTGCCAAGTTGGGTTGGCAAGACCTGTCAATTCCCACTGTGATGGAGAAGTCCATTGAGTGAAAGATTATCATGAGGTGTTTGGGCGCTTGCCTATGAGATGAGATGTCTAAACAGCTTACCAGAAGAGTGCAATAATAAAGTCAGGGTCATCTGGGAAGGGGGATTGAGGAATTCCCAAACAAAGAGCATTGCGGGAGAGTTTGTCCCGGAGGCATATTAATGTACATGCTAGCCTCTACAAGTCTGAGTGTGGAAGCTTCCACTTTTGTGTTAATTTATAAATTCAAAATGTTGAGTAAACTTCATTTTAACTTACTCTACCTGTTGTCCCCTGATTTAGTTGTTCTACCACTGGAAATTTGAGACAAAATATCCACAGGAAAGTGTTATTAACCTGACTTTTCAGAACACTGGTGTGTATATGGTTCTGTCAGCTTGTATTTCCGCTTTGTAGTTTCAATCTACTGACACTATTTTCTACATAGTGTGCATCACTTGCGACTGCATCAGGAGATTGAAAATATAGGCCGACGTTCTAAAAACTATATAATACTTTATTGTGGGTATTTTTTATTTTATTTTGTGAGACATAAGGAACAATCACCCAGACAACCGGTAGAGTAAGTTCAAATATAACTTTATTGAAAATTCTGGCTTGTAGAGGTCGTTAGAGGAATACAAAATATACTATTTCTTTGTTTCAGAGTGTGCAAAAAGCAAGGTGTATTAGGCAATACACACAAATGCATACACCCCTTCTGCTAACTTACCTGTCTGTCTGAAGTCACCAAGCGGAATTCTTGAGAGAGTTTCCCAAAGAAGGACCTGTGCCTCATTCGGAATGGGTGTATAGTACCCTGTGGGTACCACACAAACACGTGAAAGGGTGTGAGAGATTAGGATGAAACCTGTAATGCTTGCAGAGAAGTAGGGGGATACAAGCTATAAGTCTTACATAATACTACCATCTAGTGGCTTCACAATGTAGTGTTTATCCTTCTTCTTCAGCTGCAGTAGTTTGCCAGTAAGTAATTAATTAAATACATATACATACATATATATACATTTTTTTTTTACTTTAGGTCTCCCAACTTGTCTTAAAAAGGAAAACTTACCAGCACAAACATGTCAGTTTCATGCTTTTTTCTGTGCATTGAGATATCTACAGAGGAAGAGAAAGTATGTGGTTATGAAAAGCCCTGATACAATGTACTGATATAAAGTAAAGTATTAATTTAACGTTATTGTCAAGATATCAGAATGATGAATGTTTGATTATTATTATTTTTTTGTAATTTTATTTAACTAGGCAAGTCAGATAAGAAAAAAAATGGTATTTACAATGAAGGCCTAACCCGATCAAACCCTAACGACGCTGTGCCAATTGTGCGTCGCCCTACAGGACTCCCAATCATAGCCGGTGGTGATACAGCCTGCAATCGAACCAGGGTCTGTAGTGATGCCTCTAGCACTGAGATGCAGTGCCTTAGAACGCTGCGCCACTCTGGAGCCTAAATTATGCATGGTTTTCAAAATGCATTTCCACCTAAGACTTACCCGCAGGCCAGTGTGTCCCCAGTGTTTTATGTTCATGTAAACTCTTGGTGCAATTGTGTCTCCATCAGGAGTGTGACATTAAAGACATGGAGCAAGAAGATGCAGGTGGCAAAGGTTTAAGAAATCTGCAGATAGCCAGTCAGCCACCTAACTCTGCTTTGATTTCCTGGCCTAATGTTAAACAGCTAACTAGCAGATGAAACGTCATCAACGTTAGTTAACTTTGCCCCGGAATTCAGGTAAACTCACTCTAGCAAAGCACGTTAGCTGACACGTTTTATCGTCTTGGCGATCATAACATGGCAATGCCAACGCATTAGCTACAGTGAAGATTTACCTCGATAGCTAGCTACACACAGCTGTGGAAAGATGCTTCATAGCGGATTATGGTTTCTAACAGTGGCTAGCCAGTTTACCGTTACCCTAGCTACCAATAACATTCGCTGGCTAGCTAGCATAACATAGCTACCGGCAACGTTAGCTAACTAACTACCTGAATCGTTGATAACGTCCACCGCCACCATGTCAGGTTTATCCAGGGGACCAACTTTCCTCTCGGTCACCCCGGACGGCACCACGTCCGGCTTGGAACCGAATTTTCTGGGGTAAAAGTCCCCAACGTTGTGATACGATAGTCCTGATGGAGATGTGGTCATACCATCCATCGCCATTTTGGACCCTTCAAATCGACTATACTCTCGAGAACCTCTTAGTTGCGCGTGCCTGCACAAATTCACAGATCTGTATATCATCTTATCTTGATCCAGCTCTTGGTTATCCCCCAAAAATATTGTTTACATTGTTTTACAGTCAGGGATTTCAGGGCGTCATACAACTTCAGGTGAGAAGACCGCCTGGTACGGCAACTGCTCCGCCCACAACCGTAAGGCTCTCCAGAGGGTAGTGAGGTCTGCACAACGCATCACCGGGGGCAAACTACCTGCCCTCCAGGATACCTACACCACCCGATGTCACAGGAAGGCCATAAAGATCATCAAGGACAACAACCAGCCAAGCCACTGCTATCATCCAGAAGGCGAGGTCAGAACAGGTGCATCAAAGCAGGGCCAGAGAGACTGAAAAACAGCTTCTATCTCAAGGCCATCAGACTGTTAAACAGCCACCACTAACATTGAGTGGCTGCTGCCAACACACTGACTCAACTCCAGCCACTTTAATAATGGGAATTGATAGAAATTGATGTAAAAATATATCACTAGCCACTTTAAACAATGCAACTTAATATGTTTACATACATATATGAGTAATGTAGGGTATATGTATTTACTTTACCCTATATCATCTACTGCATCTTTATGTAATACATGTATCACTAACCACTTTAAACTATGCCACTTTGTTTACATACCCTACATTACTCATCTCATATGTACAGTGCCTTGCGAAAGTATTCGGCCCCCTTGAACTTTGCGACCTTTTGCCACATTTCAGGCTTCAAACATAAAGATATAAAACTGTATTTTTTTGTGAAGAATCAACAACAAGTGGGACACAATCATGAAGTGGAATGACATTTATTGGATATTTCAAACTTTTTTAACAAATCAAAAACTGAAAAATTGGGCATGCAAAATTTCCTCAGCAAAAACAATGTACTGAGCAAATGTCAAATTGGCTTTTTACCAAATTACCATACGATAGACTATGTTTACACCCTGCACCGATCCTAGAAACCAAGGTGGCGTATCAGTGCAGACGTGGTTTGTCGTCCTTTCATTACTTTTTGCATTTTTCGTTTTTTTGTATATATTCCAATGTATTTTTCAATCTCTTTTTCAATTTTTAAAGTAAATATACCTTAAAGTAAATATGCCTCACTCAATGTGACACAGATCCGCTATTTCTTTTAGACCTTATAGCCAAAACTTTAATCAGAAACTAGCCAGATAATTAGCTGCTAGCTATTTAGTCATTGTTAGCCAATGGCCTTTACCCTCTGCTCAGGCACCAGACACTTTTTAGCCTGGATAATACCTGCCAGCCTTGGACTGTTTTTCTCCACTACAACGCCGGATTCTTGCCGTAAACCCTGGACCATTGATCATCACGGCTAGCTAGCTGCCACTGAGTTACCCAGCCCTGAAGCTAGCCCTGAGCCAGGCGCACCTCCCGTCTAGCAAACAAATTACCACAACTACAATACCTCTTTCGCCATCTGGCCCAGGTCCCATCGTCGACACGGCGCCCCGCCGTACCACCACGACTGGTCGCAGACGTAATTCCATCAGCTGTGCCTTCATCCGGCTTTAGCCGGATGTCGGAGCAGACGCTTCTACCTACCCCGGCCTGCTAACTTTAAACGCTGTGTCTCCCTCGTTCTAGCGTAGCATTGACTACCCCGCGGCTTCCTTGTTCCATCTATTAAGGTAGACTAGACCCTATGGCTACACTTGGCTACATAGCTGATGCCTGCTGGACTGTTCATTTTTCACAGTACTCCACTTTGTTTACCTTTGTTTATCTGTCGGCCCTAGCCCCGAACTCAGGCCCTGTGTATAGTTAAACGACCCTCTCTGCCCATTCATCGCCATTTTACCTGTTGTTGTTGTCTTAGCTGATTAGCAGTTGTTGTCTTACCCGTTGTTTTCTTAGCTAGCTCACCCAATCAACACCTGTGATTGCTTTATGCCTCGCTTTATCTAGCTCTCAAATGTCAATATACCTTGTATACTGTTGTTTAGGATCGTTATCATTGTTTTAGTTTACTGCGGAGCCCCTAGTACATGCCTCGGATACCTCCTTTGTCCCAACTCCCACACATGCGGTGACCTCACCCAGTATAACCAGCGTGTCCAGAGATGCAACCTCTCTTATCATCACTCAGTGCCTGGGCTTACCTCCACTGTACCCGCACCCTACCATACCCCTGTCTGCACATTATGCCCTGAATCTATTCTACCACGCCCAAAAATCTTGTCCTTTTATTCTCTGTCCCCAACGCACTAGACGACCAGTTTTGCTAGCCTTTAGCCGTACCCTCATCCTACTCCTCCTCTGTTCCTCGGGTGATGTGGAGGCTAACCCAGGTCCTGCGTGTCCCCAGGCACTCTCATTTGTTGAGTTCATTTGTTGAGTTAATCGAAAAAGCCTTGGTTTCATGCATGTTAACATCAGAAGTTTGTTTTACTCCCTAAGTTTGGTTTACTCACAGCTTTAGCACACTCCGCCAACCCGGATGTCTTTGCGTGTCTGAATCATGGTTTAGGAAGGCCACCAAAAATTCTGAGATTTCTATACCCAACTCCAACATTTTCTGTCAAAGATAGAACTGCCAAAGGGGGTGGAGTTTCAATCTACTGCAGAGATAGCTTGTAAAGTTCTGTCATACTTTCCAGGTCTATGCCCAAACAGTTTGAGCTTCTAATTTTTAAAATGAATCTCTCCAGAAATAAGTCTCTCACTGTTGTCGTCTGTTATAGACCCCCCTCAGCTCCCAGCTGTGCCCTGGACACCATATGTGAATTGATTCCCCCCATCTATCTTCAGAGTTTGTTCTGTTAGGTGACCTAAACTGGGATATGCTTAACACCCCAGCAGTCCTACAATCTAAGCTAGATGCCCTCAATCTCACACAAATTATCAAGGAAACCAACAGGTACAACCCTAAATCCGTAAACATGGGCAACCTCATAGATATTATCCTGACCAACTTGCCCGCCAAATACACCACTGCTGTTTTCATTCAGGATCTCAGCGATCACTGCCTCATTGTCTGCATCCGCTATGGGTCCGCGGTCAAACGACCACCCCTCATCACTGTCAAACACTCTCTAAAACACTTCTGTGAGCAGGCCTTTTTAATCGACCTGGCCCGGGTATCCAGGAAGGATATTGACCTCATCCAGTCAGTCGAGGATGCCTGTTTGTTCTTTAAAAGGAATTTCCTCACCATCTTAAATAAACATGCTTTCAGAAAATGTAGAACTAAGAACAGATATAGCCCTTGGTTCACTCCAGACCTGACTGCCCTTGACCAGCACAAAAACATCCTGTGGCAGACTGCAATAGCATCGAATAGTCCCCACGATATGCAACTTTTCAGGGAAGTAAGGAACCAATACACACAGTCAGTCAGGAAAGCGAAGGCTAGCTTTTTCAAACAGAAGTTTGCATCCTGTAGCTCTAACTCCAAAAAGTTTTGGGACACTTTAAATTCCATGGAGAACAAGAGCACCTCCTCCCAGCTGCCCACTGCACTAGGTAACACGGTAACACGGTCTAGGTAACACGGTCACCACCAATAAATCCATGATAATCCAAAATTTCAATAAGCATTTCTCTACGGCTGGCCATACTTTCCTCCTGGATACCGCAACCCCGGCCAACAGCTCCGCCACCCCCAAGCTACTTGCCCGAGCCTCCCCCCGCTTCTCTTTCACCCAAATCCAGATCGCAGATGTTTTGAAAGAGCTGCAAAACTTGGACCCATACAAATCAGCTGGGCTAGACAATCTGGACACTCTCTTTCTAAAATTATCTGCTGCCATTGTTGCAACCCCTACTACCAGTCTGCTCAACCTCTGTTTCATATCATCCGAGATCCCTAAAGATAGGAAAGCTGCAGCGGTCATCCCCTCTTCAAAGGGGGTGACACTCTAGACCCAAACTGTTATAGACCTATATTCATCCTGCCCTTCTAAAGTCTTTGAAAGCCAAGTTAATAAACAGATCACTGACCATTTCGAATCCCACTGTACATTCTCCGCTGTGCAATCCAGTTTCCGAGCTGGTCATGGGTACACTTCAGCCACGCTCAAGGTACTAAAAACGATATCATAACCGCCATCGATAAAAGACTGTACTGTGCAGCCGTCTTCATCGACCTGGCTAAGGATTTTGACTCTGTCAATCACCGTATTCTTATCGGCAAGACTCAATAGCCTTGGTTTCTCAAATGACTGCCTCGCCTGGTTCACCAACTACTTTGCAGACAGAATTCAGTGTGTCAAATCAGAGGGCCTGTTGTCTGGACCTCTGGCAGTCTCTATGGGGGTACCACAGGGTTCAATTCTCAGGCAGACACTTTTCTCTGTATATATCAACGATGCCGCTCTTGCTGCAGATGATTTCCTGATCCACCTCTACGCAGATGACACCATTCCGTATACATCTGGCCCTTCTTTGGACACTGTGTTAACTGACCTCCAAACGAGCTTCAATGCCATACAACGCTCCTTCCGTGGCCTCCAACTGCTCTTAAACACTAGTAAAACCAAATGCATGCTTTTTCGCACCCGCCTGCCCGACTAGCATCAGGTGTCTGGCTAGACTGTAAACTCTCCTTCCAGACTCATATCAAACATATTCAATCCAAAATCAAATCTAGAATCAGCTTTCTATTTCGCAACTAAGCCTCCTTCACGCACACCACCAAACTTACCCTAGTAAAACTGACTATCGAACCATCCTCTTCGGCAATGTCATCTACAAAATAGCTTCCAGTACTCTACTCAGCAAATTGGATGTAGTCTATCACAGTGCCATACGACCTGTATGCTCGAGTCGGCTGGCCCTCGCTACATATTCGTCGCCAGAACCACTGGCTCCAGGTCATCTATATGTCTATGCTAGGTAAAGCTCCGCCTTATCTTAGCTCATTGGTCACGATAAAACACCCACCCGTAGCACGCGCTCCAGCAGGTATATCTCACTGGTCATCCCCAAAGCCAACACCTCTTTTGGCCATCTTTCCTTCCAGTTCTCTGCTGCCAGTGACTGGAACAAATTGCAAAAATTGCTGGAGACTTAGTTCCCTCGCTAAATTTAAACATCAGCTATCTGAGTAGCTAACCAATCGCTGCAGCTGTACATAGTCCATCTGTAAATAGCCCACCTGTCACGCCTTGACCATAGAAAGCTTTTTATTCTCTGTTGGTTGGGGTGTGATGGTGACTAGGGTGGGTCATCTAGGTGTTTTTGTATTTCTATGGTGGCCTGATATGGTTCCCAATCAGAGGCAGCTGTTTATCGTTGTCTCTGATTGGGGATCATATTTAGGTAGCCATTTCCCCATTGGTATTCATGGGATCTTGTCTATGGATAGTTGCCTGTGTGCACCAGTAGCTTCACGGTTCGTTTGTTTCGGTTTATTAAAAATATGTGGAACGCCTACTACGCTGCACCTTGGTCTTCATTTAATGACGGGTGACACCACCCAATCTACCTACCTCATCCCCATATTGTTTTTATTTTTATTTACTTTGCTGCTCTTTTGCACACCAGTATCACTACTTACACACCATCATCTGCTCATCTATCACTCCAGTGTTAATCTGCTAAATTGAAATTACTTTGCTACTATGGCTTTTTTATTGCCTTACCACCTCATGTCATTTGCACACACTGTATATAGACTTTATTTTTTTCTATTGTATACGGTTGTATTGTGTACGACTGTACGGTTGTTTATTCTATGTGTAACTCTGTGTTGTTTCTGTCACACTGCTTTGGTTTATCTTGGTCAGGTCGTAGTTGTAAATGAGAACTTGTTCTCAACTAGTTTACCTGGTTAAATAAAGGTGAAATAACGTTTAAAATATTTACAAACAAACCAAAACAAAGGCAGACACTAGACACTGGGTGATTAATTCACCTTTCAGCAGGACAATAACCTAAAATGTAAAGCCAAATCTACACTGGAGTTGCTTACCAAGAAGACAATGAATGTTCCTGTGTGGCCGACATAGTGTTTTGACTTTTAAATCTACTTGAACATCTATGGCAAGACCTGGAAATGGTTGTCTAGCAATTATCAACAACCAATTTGACAGAGTTGAAGACCCACATTTCAGGTGTGGAATGCTCTTGGGGACTTACCCAGAAAGACTCACAGCTGTAATTGCTGCCATCAGTGTTTCCACAAAGTATTGACTCAGGGGTGTGAATACTTATGTAAATGAGATATTTCTGTATTTCATTTTCAATAAATGTGCAAACATTTATAAAAACATGTATTTACTTTGTCATTTTGGTGTATTGTGTGTAGATGTGTGAGAAATATTTTCAATCCATTTTGAATTCAGGCTGTAACACAAATGTGGAATAAGTCAAGGAGTATGAATACTTTCTGAAGGCACTGTATATGGGCTATACAACCATCCCAGCTCTGCAGATTTTGCTGCGAAGAGACAGAATCATTAGATCCCTTGTTTTGGTACTGCCCATATGCAGCTTGTTTTTGGTCACAGGTTCAGGAATGGCTGAAGAATTACAACATTTACCTGGAATTAACTCTACAAATGTCACGCCTTGGTCATTGTATCTTGTGTTTTTGTTATATGTTTGGGTAGGCCAGGGTGTGACATGGGTTTATATGTTGTGTTTCGTATTGGGGTTTGTATTAATTGGGAGTGTGTATTATTAGGGGTGTGTCTAGTTAGGCTTGGCTGCCTGAGGCGATTCCCAATTGGAGTCAGCTGATTCTCGTTGTCTCGGATTGGGAACCGTATTTAGGTAGCCTGAGTGCGCGTTGTATTTTGTGGGTGATTGTACCTGTCTCTGTGTTAGTCACCAGATAGGCTGTAATTAGTTCACGTTCCGTTTGTTGTTTTCTTCTTCAGTTATTTCATGTACCGCATTTATCTTCATTAAAAGTCATGAGTAACCTACACGCTGCATTTCGGTCAGACTCTCTTCAAACAACAGACGAACGAAGTTACAACAAATAGCATTGCTGGGAGATTTGAAAAGTAATAGTCAATACTCTTAGCGAAACATTTTATCTTTAATTTACAATCTGGAGAATCTATGAGATTGGAAAGGTTCAGGACTTTTGTGAAATATCACAGCATAGTTAAAAAATGGGGAAAAAAATGGCTAGTAGAAATCAAAACTGGATGGTGTTCAGAGATATATGGGGTTGAGGTGAGCTGAAGGGTGGGACTAAAAATAACAAAAAAACAAGATAATTATTGGAAAATAAACTGTCTGTAAATTGTATATAGTATGTATAAGCTGGAAGTAGAAGCTTAAGTGTTGTTGTCCATTAGTTTACTCCAATTAGTGGAGGGATGAAAGGGTTCGGAGAAAATGGTAAAGAAGGAAAATATATAAGAAAAATAGATATTTACCCCAAAACATATGGGGGATTGGAAATGATGCAGACAATTACATTGATAGAAGCCACAATCTTTCTGCAATATTAAAGCTGATCTACCCATAAACAAAGCAAACTAAAAAAGTGTTTTCACAGTGAATTAAGGCTGAACTTGACTGCCTATCGGCAGTGGTCAATGATCTTGAACCTTTGCATGCCAGTGATGGTTCAGTTTGGTTCGACAGTTACTCTGTATTTCACTCTGTATCTCGGTACCTCATACATTTCTTACATTATTTCTCCCCAGGTTATCACAGTGTTATGGCCTTGCTACAACACTGAAGAGCCATAGAAGGCTTGACTGTGCTGTGTTTCTGTTCAGATCTGCATCCGCATTTATTGAATTAATAGTCCTGTAGTCCTGTAATCACTTGGAGAGTGTCACGCCTTGGTCATAGTGTTTTGTGTTTTCGTTATATATTTGGTCAGGCCAGGGTGTGACATGGGTTTATATGTTGTGTTTCATATTGGGGTGTTGTAGGCATTGGGATTGCGGCTGAGTAGGCGTGTAGCTTAGGTTGGCTGCCTGAGGCCTTTCTCAATCAGAGTCAGGTGATTCGTTGTCTCTGATTGTCTCTCATATTTAGGTAGCCGGGGTTTCACTGTGTATTTCGTGGGTGATTGTTCCTGTCTCCGTGTTGTTGTTCACCAGACAGGCTGTATTAGGTTTTCACGTTCCGTTGTTTTTGTATTTATTAAGTTATTTCATGTATCGTCATTTGTTTCATTAAAGACATGAGTAACCACCACGCTGCATTTCGGTCCGACTCTCTTTCGACGAACGAACGCCGTTACAGAGAGACTGGAGGCCTGCTAGGGGTTCTCATGTTTAGCACAGGGCACATCTCCTGACTGGCTACTTGAGCTGGAGGACCTTATCTTTTAGAAATGCCATCATTCTCTCCAAACGCTTTGACATGTGTCAAAGTGAGTTTGAGTCTGGTTGCTGTACAGTTTTGGGCGATAAAACATCCTTATGTGCACTTGAGTCGTTCCATTATAGTGCTCTGTATAGGTAGGTGGTATACAGTATATACAACCTCCCTAAGTCATGCAGCAAAAGGGTATTGGCCCGTTGATGGGAGAGGGTCAGAATAACTCCAGTCATAACATATCACATCATGTTAACATCTCATCCAATGCACACTTTCATCACAAAGCCTGTGCCACATAGAACTAGGCCTATATAAGCAACACAAAACCATTCTGCTCTAGAGATGCTATCACATCTTCTCTGTCTCCTCTGTTTTGGGCTTTTAGGGGTTGATGGGTTGTCATTATTTCCCCTGTATTACCAGCAGATGTCTCAGTAAGGAGTAGTCCAATAACCTACAATAAAAGCGAGAATTAATGACGTATGCATACCAAGATCCCAGCAGGATACGCTTTGCAGTGAAACATCTAACTAAAACCTCCCATTTTATTTATTTACACCGTAAATACTTTCCCATCTCAATGTTCACTGAACCCATAACCTTGTCTATTACCGGCACTGTTGAATGGGCCTCATTTCCAAAATCATTATTATGCAGAGATGATTAATTTCCATTAAGAGTATGGGAAAATGTGAAGTCTGACCACACGCCATGATTTATGTCATGCTGGGTGTGTTTTGATTTGGTGGCACCATGTCAAGAGGGAGGCCAGAGAGGAAGCTTATTTGCTTATTTCTGGACATGAGTAGTCACATTGTACAGAAACGGTTAATCAAGTGACAGTGAAAAATGTGAATGAGGCAACAGTATTTACTTTAGTCTTTGAGTGGATGAAGCTATAGGGGCCACTAGATTCTAAGGGAAATTCCTGCACATGTGAATGGTTTATATAAGCACCCATGGGAGGACATTTCAACATCTGAGATATCACACACAGGAAACCAGACCTTCTCAACACTCCTACAGAAACCAGGAAACTCCTACTTCTCATGCAAGCTTTATCTGTGAAGGACACACCTCTTTCTCCTCTTACTATACTCACTCTCACACACACAACCACATTCACACACATGCACCCACACTCATACACAGAGTGGAGCTTGTGGTAGTCCAACTGAACAAATCCACTTGGAGGTGTAAACTGAAAAGATTCACGCTTGAGATTTTCTACAGGATTATACAAAATGAGCAGTTCTTTCTCAGCCAAAATCCAGTCCAAAATGGAACTGGCTAAAGATATGAAGGAGGAGGATAAGTTGTACAGATATAACGGAGTGCTGTACCCTGTCCTCATGAGTCCAGAGGAGAACCTGAAGGCTATGGAGAGGCTGGAAGCAAGAGCAGATGATGTTATGTTAGTTGCATATCCCAAATGTGGTAAGTCAAAAAATATTTAAGGGAGAAAACTGTATTTAGATGGTCAACAGAATGTGCATTAGTAAAGTCATGTGTAGTTACTTCCTTGAGAGACATCCTTTGGCAATGAGCATCTTGATTAAGCATTTATGTTTTCTAATAGTCACTGACTACCTTATTATATCAAGTTTAATCAGTGGAAAAAGGAGTGTTCCACTTGGTATTTACAAGTCTACTCTCTGCCTATACCTACTGTACACACTTAGACAAAAGGGTTCCAAAAGTGTTCTTCGGCTGTCCCCATAAAAATTAAAATAACAAAAACTTCTAGTTCCAAGTAGAACCTTTCTTGGCTCCAGGTAAGTCCATAACCATGTGTGTGAGGTGTATACTTTTGTCTCAAAGTAGATGTAAGACTACCAAGAAATGCTGTATGACCATGATTTAGCCCACTGCAGTAAAAGGTTAAGGTTCTAGATAACACATTTTTTATAATGGGCTCAAGTTCAAAATACAATTGGGGTAATGACGCGTACTCATAGTGTCTTACACATAGCTCATAGTGTCTTACACATAGCTCATATTGTCTTACACATAGCTCATAGTGTCTTACACATAGCTCATAGTGTCTTACACATAGCTCATAGTGTCTTAAACATAGCTCATAGTGTCTTACACATAGTTCATAGTGTCTTACACATAGCTCATAGTGTCTTACACATAGCCTATGATATTTTGTCTTGCTGTGTATTTAAAAAGGAGACAGACAAAAGGTATTTGACTTGCGAACTGGGTTTGAAGTGATCTAAAATTCAGTTTCACAATGGATGGGCCTCTGAATGTTTGGACTTGCAGAATACGATCTGTGTGCTTTTCGGTAGGCCCTCCCTGTCAGGCAAAAATGGTTGCAAAAAGTCTGTTTCTGGTTATAACCTTGTCAAAACAACACAGTTTTGCAGCTTTGTCAGCTCTTTCCACTGCACACTATGTCAGTAAGGTAATCAGTGTTGAGGAATGTTGAATTAAACACAGGCCGCTCTGCACACTGGCAGAGAGGCACCTTTGTAACAACAGTTAATGTAATAACACTGGTTAATGTAATAACACTGGTTAATGTAATAACACTGGTTAATGTAATACCTTGTAACAACGGTTAATGTAATAACACAGGTTAATGTAATAACACTGGTTAATGTAATAACACCGGCGAATGTAATACCTTGTAACACCGGTTAATGTAATTGTAATAACACTGGTTAATGTAATAAAACAGTTTAATGTAATACCTTGCAACAACGGTTAATGTAATAACACAGGTTAATGTAATAACACAGGTTAATATAATAACACCGGTTAATGTAATAACACAGGTTAATGTATTAATGTAATAACACCGGTTAATGTAATACTTTGTAACAACGTTAATGTAATAACACCAGTTTACGTAATAATACAGGTTAATGTAATAACAGGTTAATGTAATAACATAGGTTAATGCAATACCTTGTAACAACAGTTAATGTAATGACACAGGTTAATGTAATACCTTGTAACAACAGTTAATGTAATAACACAGGTTAATGTATTAATGTAATAACACAGGTTAATGTAATGACACAGGTTAATGTAATAACACCGGTTAATGTAATGACACAGGTTAATGTAATAACACTGGTTAATGTAATAACACTGGTTAATGTAATAACACTGGTTAATGTAATAACACTGGTTAATGTAATGACACAGGTTAATGTAATGACACAGGTTAATGTAATGACACTGGTTAATGTAATAACACTGGTTAATGTAATAAAACTGTTTAATGTAATACCTTGCAACAATGGTTAATGTAATAACAGGCTAATGTAATAACACAGGCTAATGTAATAACACAGGCTAATGTAATAACACAGGCTAATGTAATAACACAGGCTAATGTAAAAACACAGGCTAATGTAAAAACACAGGCTAATGTAAAAACACAGGCTAATGTAAAAACACAGGCTAATGTAAAAACACCGGCTAATGTAATAACACCGGCTAATGTAATAACACCGGCTAATGTAATAACACAGGCTAATGTAATAACACAGGCTAATGTAATAACACAGGCTAATGTAATAACACAGGTTAATGTAATAACACAGGTTAATGTAATAACACAGGCTAATGTAATAACACAGGCTAATGTAATAACACCGGTTAATGTAATGACACAGGTTAATGTAATACATTGTTACAATGTTTAATGTAATAACACAGGTTAATGTAATAACACAGGTTAATATATTAACACCGATTAATGTAATATCACCGGTTAATGTAATACCTTGTAACAACGGTTAATGTAATAACACCAGTTAATGTAATGACACAGGTTAATGTAATAACACTGGTTAATGTAATACCTTGTAACAATGCCTAATGTAATAACACTGGTTAATGTAAAACCTTGTAACAACAGTTAATGTAATAACACTGGTTAATGTAATACCTTGTAACAACAGTTAATGTAATAACACTGGTTAATGTAATAACACAGGTTAATGTAAAACCTTGTAACAACAGTTAATGTCATGACACAGGTTAATGTAATACCTTGCAACAATGTTTAATGTAATAACACAGGTTAATGTATTAATGTAATAACACAGGTTAATGTATTAATGTAATGACACAGGTTAATGTATTAATGTAATGACACAGGTTAATGTAATGACACAGGTTAATGTAATGACACAGGTTAATGTAATGACACAGGTTAATGTAATAATATGTAATATACGTTAATGTAATAACACCAGTTTATAATATAGGTTAATGTAATAGGTTAATAATATATAGGTTATATATGCCATTTAGCAGACGGTTTTATCCAAAGCGACTTACAGTCATGTGTGCATACATTCTACGTATGGGTGGTCCCGGGGATCGAACCCACTACCCTGGCGTTACAAGCGCCATGCTCTACCAACTGAGCTATAACACAGGTTAATGTAATGATACAGGTTAATGTAATAACAGGTTAATGTAATAACACAGGTTAATGTAATAACACGGGTTAATGTAATGACACGGGTTAATGTAATGACACGGGTTAATGTAATGACACGGGTTAATGTAATGACACGGGTTAATGTAATGACACGGGTTAATGTAATGACACAGGTTAATGTAATGACACAGGTTAATGTAATGACACAGGTTAATGTAATGACACGGGTTAATGTAATAACACTGGTTAATGTAATGACACCGGCGAATGTCATGACACAGGTCAATGTAATACCTTCTAACAACATTTAATGTAATAACACTGGCTAATGTAATAACACAGGTCAATGTAATAACACAGGTCAATGTAATAACACAGGTCAATGTAATAACACAGGTCAATGTAATAACACTGGTCAATGTAATAACACTGGTCAATGTAATAACACTGGTTAATGTAATAACACTGGTTAATGTAATGACACCGGCGAATGTCATGACACAGGTCAATGTAATACCTTCTAACAACATTTAATGTAATAACACTGGCTAATGTAATAACACAGGTCAATGTAATAACACAGGTCAATGTAATAACACAGGTCAATGTAATAACACTGGTCAATGTAATAACACTGGTTAATGTAATAACACTGGTTAATGTAATAACACTGGTTAATGTAATAACACTGGTTAATGTAATGACACTGGTTAATGTAATGACACAGGTTAATGTAATGACACTGGTTAATGTAATAACACTGGTTAATGTAATAACACTGGTTAATGTAATAACACTGGTTAATGTAATGACACTGGTTAATGTAATGACACCGGCTAATGTAATACCTTGCAACAATGTTTAATGTAATAGCACTGGCTAATGTAATAACACTGGCTAATGTAATAACACTGGCTAATGTAATAACACTGGCTAATGTAATAACACTGGCTAATGTAATAACACTGACTAATGTAATAACACTGGTTAATGTAATAACACTGGTTAATGTAATGACACTGGTTAATGTAATAACACTGGTTAATGTAATAACACTGGTTAATGTAATGACACTGGTTAATGTAATGACACCGGCTAATGTAATACCTTGCAACAATGTTTAATGTAATAGCACTGGCTAATGTAATAGCACTGGCTAATGTAATAACACTGGCTAATGTAATAACACTGGCTAATGTAATAACACTGGCTAATGTAATAACACTGGCTAATGTAATAACACTGGCTAATGTAATAACACTGGCTAATGTAATAACACTGGTTAATGTAATGACACCGGCTAATGTCATTACACAGGTTAATGTAATACCTTGCAACAATGTTTAATGTAATAACAATGTTTAATGTAATAGCACTGGTTAATGTAATAACACAGGTCAATGTAATGACACCGGCGAATGTCATGACACAGGTTAATGTAATACCTTGCAACAATGTTTAATGTAATAGCACTGGCTAATGTAATAGCACTGGCTAATGTAATAACACTGGCTAATGTAATAACACTGGCTAATGTAATAACACTGGTTAATGTAATGACACCGGCTAATGTCATTACACAGGTTAATGTAATACCTTGCAACAATGTTTAATGTAATAACAATGTTTAATGTAATAGCACTGGTTAATGTAATAACACAGGTTAATGTAATGACACAGGTCAATGTAATACCTTGTAACAACATTTAATGTAATAACACAGGTGAATTTAATAACACAGGTCAATGTAATAAAACAGGTCAATGTAATGACACCGGCTAATGTCATGACACAGGTTAATGTAATACCTTGCAACAATGTTTAATGTAATAACACAGGTTAATGTATTAATGTAATAACACAGGTTAATGTAATAACAGGTTAATGTAATGACACAGGTTAATGTAATGACACAGGTTAATGTAATACCTTGTAACAACAGTTAATGTAATATCACTGGTTAACATCTAAATGTTAAACATTTTTAAATTGATAATGTAGTAACTTTAACCGATCATGTAATACCATTCCAAAATCTATGCTTCACGTTAGATTTCCTTAATTTTAATACACATACTATCCTCCACCTTTTGCTCACACACACAAACACACACTCAGAAGCACATACTTAAATGCACACACGCATAAAATGTTTATACAACATCAATCGTAAAGAAACTTGTCAAAAGTTGCGAATGACACAAATATTAATTCACACAAATCAACTGCAAAGTTCCTATTTGCCATGCAAATGAACTGAATCCCCAAAAACATTTCCACTGAATTTCAGCCCTGCCACCAAATGACCAGCTGACATCATGTCAGTGATTCTCTCGTTAATACAGGTGTGAGTGTTGACGAGGACAAGGCTGGAGATCACTCTGTCATGCTGATTGCATTTTGCATTTAAATAACAGACTGGAAGCCTCAAAAGGAGGGTGGTGCTTGGAATCATTGTTCTTCTGTCATCCATGGTTACCTGCAAGGAAACGTGCCGTCATCATTACTTTGCACAAAAAGGGCTTCACAGGCAAGAATATTGCTGCCAATAAGATTGCACCTAAATCAACCATTTATCGGATCATCAAGAACTTCAAGGAGAGCGGTTCAATTGTTGTGAAGAAGGCTTCAGGGCGCCCAAGAAAGTCCAGCAAGTGCCAGCACCGTCTCCTAAAGTTGATTCAGCTGCGGGATCGAGGCAACACCAGTACAGAGGATGCTCAGGAATGGCAGCAGGCAGGTGTGAGTGCATCTGCACGTACAGTGAGGTGAAGACTTTTGGAGGATGGCCTGGTGTCAAGAAGGGCAGCAAAGAAGCCACTTCTCTCCAGGAAAAACATCAGGGACAGACTGATATTCTGCAAAAGGTACAGGGATTGGACTGCTGAGAACTGGGGTAAAGTCATTTTCTCTGATGAATCCCCTTTCTGATTGTTTGGGGCATCCGGAATAAAGCTTGTCCAGAGAAGACAAGGTGAGTGCTACCATCAGTCCTGTGTCATGCCAACAGTAAAGCATCTTGAGACCATTAATGTGTGGGGTTGCTTCTCAGCCAAGGGAGTGGGCTCACTCACAATTTTGCCTAAGAACACGGCCATGAATAAAGAATAGTACCAACACATCCTCCAAGAGAGCAACTTCTCCCAACCATCCAGGAACGACGAACAATGCCTTTTCCAGCATGATGGAGCATCTTGCCATAAGGCAAAAGTGATATTCAAGTTGCTCAGGGAAACAAAACATTGATATTTTGGGTCCATGGCCAGGAAACTCCCCAGACCTTAATCCCATTGACAACTTGTGGTCAATTCTCAAGGAGGCGGGTGGACAAACAAAACCAAGGGGTCCAAGTCAGTCGCACAGGTTTTCCCTATGAGGTTCATCCATCTCTCTGCTGTATAGAGACATCCCTCTCCCTACAGTACATGCACTTATTTGACACTATCAAGATAACTGAACATGCACATATAATGCAGTCAATTTAATATAATGAAATAATGCAAGTGAAGGTGAATCCCCAATATCACCTTTACGCTTTTTTCAAACACAAAATCATTAAAATAATTACTACTTTCAAGTGGAGATAGCTTCAACAACGCTGCCCATGCTGTCACAGATACCATAATGGCACAGATACAAAAATGAGTCCTCTATCTAACTCTATGGGCCCTGTAAGAGGACAAAGCCCCATGTTTCTGTAATCATCTGCATATGACATAAACATGGTTTATGTGGTCATGTACCTGCTGGGTGGCCGGTAGCCTAGTGGTTAGAGCATTGGGTCAGTAACCAAAAGGTTGCTGGTTTGAATACCTGAGTAAACAAGGTGAAACATCCGTCTGTGTGCTTGAGCAAGGCACTTAATCCTAATTTGCTCCAGGGATACTATTGCTGAAACCATTTTATGGATCTTACAAAACACCAGGGGCTGGTTTCCTAGATCCAGATTAAGCCTAGTACTGGACTAAAGTGCACTTTCAATGGAGAATGGTTTTTCATCCATGACTAGACTCAATATCTGAATGGGATTGCCCCTGACATTACAAATATTTTGTGATAATGCAATAATGAAATAGTGAAACATGACACTTTTCGAAGAATATCAAAGGACACTACACCTCTCTATTCCCGATCCCTCTGTGTAAATTGAAAAACATTATCTTAATGCTCAAGTGTAAATGGACCTGAATGTTCTCTGTGTCTGGCAGGTTTTAATTGGATGGTGGCGGTGCTGCGTAAAATAATAGCACAAGCAACTGGTGAAAAAGCAGAGTCCAAATTCCCTCCATTGATGGAGTTCTTTGGGACCGAAATGCTCCAGGTTTGTGCAATACTGGTTGACTTCCTGTAGCTTTAGCAACACTGCAGGTTTGTCTGCCTCAAATAAGTCAAATATAGAAATACTACATGTGTAGTTTATTGGAAATGCTGTTTATGGGTTGTTTGGTTCACTAATGCACAGATCCCCAGAAGTCTGCAGGTTCTATAGTTATATTTTTTATTTTATTTTTTATTTAACCTTTATTTAACCAGGCAAGTCAGTTAAGAACAAATTCTTATTTTCAATGATGGCCTAGGAACAGTGGGTTAACTGCCTGTTCAGAGGCAGAACGACAGCTCGGGGGTTTGAACTTGCAACCTTCCGGTTACTAGTCCAACACTCTAACCACTAGGCTACCCTGCCGGTGTTCAGGTAACTTTAGGTCTATAAAGTAGGTTTTCAGGTCGGGTGTAAAGGACGTCACACTGTTTGTTTAGCGAGTGCCGTTTTCTCCTGAGTCGGCTCATACCGAGGCTCGAACTCAGAACGTCTGCCTCGCAAACACATGTGACCACCCTCCCGATGCATCTATCTAGTCGGCAGCGCAAGTTGAGACAATTCAGGCAGAGGAGTGAGTTTCACAGATCCCCATCTGCTAAATAGTAATTTCATTTTGCTGTTCTGTAACTGGCCACAATAATTACATACAGGCGTTGCAATCATGCTGTGATCCAATAAGGCTAGTTAGTGAATGTTAGTAAATTGCTAACACATGTTCTGTGAGTGCCCTCCACTGAATGCCCTCATGAGCCTCTGTGTATGGAAATGTTAGCACAGCTTGACCTCATCCAAGAAGAGGGGTCTACCTACAGTATACACCAGTGATTCTCACATCGAATGCAATTAACTGTGGAGAATATAGTGAGATTCATTCATATAAAAGTGTTTTCTATGGTTATCTGTGTCAGGAGTGAAGAGTTTGTTCACTGAACTTGCGAGCTACTGTGCCTAAAATGACATAACATGCCTATTTGCACAGTGTCTGTTTAGATGAGTTAGAGCAACAGCATACCATGGCTCACGTAGCGTTAAATGGATGCCTTGTCTATCTCGCAGGTTTTTCACCAAGCACCGTCCCCTAGATTTCTGGGGACACACATGCACCCAGATAACATTCCTGAATCCTTCACCACAAAGAAAACAAAGGTATGTACTTTCAACCAGAATACAGGTGTTGTTGTGAAACTCACAATTACTATGACATTTTTACAGCTTTTTTTTAGTGCTCCACAGTAGTTCCTCTTTTTATACAAAATTCCATCACAACTTCCACCAAACAGCAACGTGTAATTCCCCTGTTGTGTAAGAGTGAAAGCTTTTCCTGTGTAGTATGGCAGCTAGTGTTTCTCTGCAGAGGCAGCCACAGCAGAGAGCGTCCCACACAGACACATACACTGCAAATCACACACTGTACAGAGTACATAGTAGACTGATTAAGCACACACTGTCCCGAGTACATGGTAGACTGATTAAGCACACACTGTACAGAGTACACGGTTGATGGAATAATCAAATAGCATACACACGTAGGACACTTTTCAGCAGACAGTAACTATGCTACACTGAAATATAAAACCTCCAACTTGCAGTACAGTGTGTCTCACAACTCGCCATAACTCTGCCCTCCCCTTCCCTCAGTGTAATGAACACGAGGGAAGACAGAGAGCTGGTTTCAAGCACAGGGAGCAGCAGGTGTTTATTGAAAAGGACCACAGGAAGAGGCAGGTAGCTGGGTCCAGGGGCAGGCAGCAGGTCTTACACAGGGGGTCCAAAGGTAACAGTACAGGCAGTGAAAATGAAGTAACGTAGTCCAGGAGATCAGGCAATAGGTAGATAACAGGCTAAAGTACAGGCAGGGAATAGCCAAAAAGGCATTGTTAGTTTTTGCCTGCCTCACTATCATACATGGGAGGCGTAAATCACGGCGAAAGACATGTCACAAAACAAACAATACCTCATGGTGATGGGGTGCAAAGAACTGAACTAAATAGTGTGTGATAATGACATAGAGGTGTGTATTCAGGTGATTAGGATCTGGAAAGTGAGCTGCATTCAGGGGATCTACGTGTTTGAGGGTGTGGGTTGGAAGCAGACGTTACACTCAGGATATAAACTTCAAAGAATGTCCTGGATCAGTCTATAAAAATATACTGTTGTCATTATCATGTCATGCATGGTCTTCTGTTGATCAAAAATAGATGCTGGTGATATTCAGGAACCCGAAAGACACAGTGGTCTCCTTTTATCACTTCTCAAACAAGAACCCAGTGCTACCCACTGCAAAGTCCTGGGACAGCTTCTTCTCAGAGTTTATGAGTGGAAAAGGTACCTAATGTGAAGAGCCCTTATGAAAATTGGGTTTATATGTTGTAGTTTGCTTTATACAACAGTATAACTTGAGTCAGTTGTATTACAGTAAGAGTTGTACCTTTACAGTACAAAGCCTCACCTGAACAGTAATTTCCTATTCCTAGTTCCCTGGGGTTCATATTTTGACCATGTACTTGGCTGGGAGAGGAGAATGGATGACCCTAACGTGATGATAGTCACCTTTGAGGAGTTAAAACAGGTATCAGGTCTTCCTTTCGTTTTGAATACAGACATTACTTTTGATCGGTCTGCTTTCTGTCATTTATATTCTGTCATGTTAATTGTGACCCACACAGGACCTGAGTGACGGTGTGCGAAGGGTCTCTGAGTTCTTTGGTTTCAGTCTCAGTGATGCCCAGGTCCAGACCATCGCAGAGGAGAGCACCTTCAATGCTATGAAGGAGAGCTCCAAGGCCTCACACGGCCAGATGGGCAACGTCTTCTTCAGGAAAGGTGTGTGTATATGTATGTATGCGTGAGAGAGTGACAGAGGGAGCAAGAGAGAGAAAGAGCGCTGTATGTGGATAGAGGGAGCTTTGTTCCAGGGTCTGTTTAATACCACCCACTGGAAACAGAAATTGTGGGTTAATGGCAACACAAACAAACACTTGATATGTTGACTATGAGTACAGACTCATGTCTCCGGTCTGCTGGTCCTCTCTATTCTTTAACATCCCTTGTCCTTTCCAGAGAAATAAAGCATTGTTATACTGACCTTTGGTAACCTCCTATAGGTTGAATGAATTATTAAGTGCCAAAAAAGTAACAGGGTTGATGATTTCAAATCAGCCATAAATCCCCTTATGACAGGGGGAATGGAAGCTTGTTGTCTGCAACGGGGAGGGACAATTGAATGCAAATTTCAAACATTTTCTAATTGTTAAAACATTTCTAGCCTGCCTATCTGTGGGTAACATGGTTGACATGTTATTCTAGCCTGTCTATCTGTGGGTAACATGGTTGACATGTTATTCTAGCCTGCCTATCTGTGGGTAACATGGTTGACATGTTATTCTAGCCTGCCTATCTGTGGGTAACATGGTTGACATGTTATTCTAGCCTGCCTATCTGTGGGTAACATGGTTGACATGTTATTCTAGCCTGCCTATCTGTGGGTAACAGGGTTGACATGTTATTCTAGCCTGCCTATCTGTGGGTAACAGGGTTGACATGTTGTGCTCGACCAGCTCAGTTTTACACCACAAAACACCAGAAAATGGCTTAAAAGAGCAGAACAGGCTCACCTGCTTTTACACTATGATTTGACTAGATGTTCAATGTTCCTTTTAGAAGAAAAAAATAAGAATAGTTTCACCATATTAAAACGAGAGTTCAGTTCATGTAATAGGGTTGACCTTAAAATGAGGGACGGTTTTACATTTTTTTCTCCATAAATCACACAATAATCTTCACAAATGACTGTCAAAAGCAACAAAAATAACTAGGGCTTTACAATGATGGTGAATTTTTAAATCTAATAATCTAAATATAATTTGCCTCATGCTTTATGTCCAAACTACAGAGTACTAGAGAATGTTATGTCACTCTTGCTGTACATTGATCATGTGTTTGTCTTGTTCATGTGTTTTTGATGGGTATTTCCTCCCCAGGTGAAGTAGGGGACTGGAAGAACCATTTCACCCTAGCCCAAAGCCAGGAGATGGACACAGCATTCAAGAAGCACCTGGCAGGGACAACACTGGGGGCCAAACTAAAGTATGACCTGTACTGCAAGTAGACAGCAGACTGGACAAACACTTACTGAGCTGAGACAGGATACAAGGGAAACACTGACAGGGAAGTTCAACTCCAACAGGCAGGCTGGTATGCAGTAGCTAAACTGACATTCACAATGAGGTATTTGGTGGTGCAACACTTGTTACTACAGAAACACTTTATTCCACTTGGCTATCCTACACTGGAGCCATTGAAGGGCATTTTTGTGAAAGTGTGACATGAGAAGAGTGGAGACTGGTGGGAGGAGCTAGAGAGGGATGGGCTCCTTGTAATGGTTGGAATGGATTATATGTAACAAAGTCAAACATGGTTTCCATATGTTTGATACTGTTCCATTAATTCGATTCCAGCCTTTACAATGAGCCTGTAATCTATAGCTCCTCCCACCAGACTCTACTGCATGAGAAAAAGTAGACATGACAATGAGACTTCATGATAGATTTCTTTACCTTGTAATCCTTGTTTTTATATCACTGTTTGTAGATTAAAGTTGGTTAATTGATTATCGGCCTTCTTGTATGTATTTTACAACATTTCAAGAGGCTACGGAGGGGCAAACGGCTCATAAATGGCTGGAATAGAGCGAATGGAATGTCAAACACATGGAAACCATGTGTTGATGTTGATACCGCTCCAGCCATTACTACGTGCCCGTCCTCCCCAATTAAGGTGCCACCAACAACCTGTGCAAGATGTTATACTTTTCAGTTCAGAGTAATGGAATGTGTCAAAAAGTCTAGTTCTACAAATGACATGCCACATGAAACTATAATAATCATATGCTCAAATTCCTTGCTATAACACATTTGAGATCATATGGTAACCTACTTTACTGCAGGCCAGCAATGTGACAGGTTGCATACAATAAAACCCTTGGATTGCAATGCATACAATACTAGATTCAAAGCAAATAGAATTATTCCATTTGGAAAAGGTGACCAAGATGAGACGGTCTGTAAATGTAAAGTAAAACGTTCCATAAATTCTTAATTGTAAAGCGTGACAATCAAATTTTAAAAAACTGAGACTATGGTAGCCTACTGATGTGATATTCACCATACATACAGTATATATATTGTGATATTCACCATAGAGACGGTATACATTGCGATATTCACCATAGATATGGTATACATCGTGATATTCACCATAGATACGGTATACATTGCAATATTCACCATATATATTGTCTGTGATATTTGTGCTGTATGAGGGCCTACACTGGGGATGGAACCATTTCTTCCCTTAGTTGATCATTTCCATTATCCGTGAAACCCGTTTTGATGTAGTGAAAAAATGTCTATATCCAGTCGGTACGATATAGAACAAAAATGTTCAAATGCACTGTAGGCTACCTGTTATTGATAATGTTTTAGTTGCTTGCCATTGGTACTTTCTTAACGTGGGACTAAGGCTGTGTTTACACAGCCACTCTAAGAACCCAAATCTTATTTTCTTTCTATATCTGATCCACACACTCAGTTTGACATGTGACTGTTATCTGATGTGCACATTCACACTGATGTAACCTCTGAAGTAGCACCAGAGAGGAAGAGGCAAAGCGAGAGGTTTCACTCTCGCCAAAATATGCCCACTGCGTTTCTATGATATTTTGGACCTAAGCTTGTTACCTGCCTTCCCGCCTTTAAGACAACGACTCCCATTGTTAAGCTGGAGACATGAGCATCTCAACACTATATACAGATCTCTGGTAGCACACAGATACAATTTCCTGTCACTGATGCTTAAAAAAAAAAGGTTATTGCAGGTCAAGTGCAACAACAAAGAACTTCAGAGCAAAAACAATAATCACATCTGAGCATCCAGACAGAGACAGCATATGGAGGATCAGGATTGAAAAGATCAGATTCCATGTTTTGTTATTGCTGTTTACACATTAGGCAAAAGAGCAGATAGGTATCAGACAGTGGAGGCTGCTGAAGGAAGGACGGCTCATAATAATGGCTGGAACGGAGCAAATGGAAACCATGTGTTTGATGTTGTTGATACCGTTCCACCTATAACGCTCCGGCCATTACCACGTGCACGTCCTCCCCAATTAAGGTGCCACCAAACTCTTGTGGTATCAGATATGCAAACAATTGGCAAAATATCTTAATTGGACTGCCTGTGTAAATGAAGCCTAAGCATCTTTACTAGCTACATATCTAGATATTGGTTAATCAACCACCCTGTTAATTGGTCAATCAATCAGATAATCAATCTATTAATATCCACTGTGGACAGTCAAGCATTACACGTCCATACATTTATTTTAGTAGCTCAAGAAATACCACGTTAAAAAAAAGACTGGTTTTGTAACAAAGAGTAGACCTACCTCTGCGTTCACAGTCGCTACCATATACTGGCCAGGTCGCAATTGTAAATGAGAACTTGTTCTCAGCCTACCTGGTTAAATAAAGGTGAAATAAATAAATACTACAGGTAACTGCCAAAATAAAGGAAACACCAACATAAAATGTCTTAATAGGGTATTGGGCCACCACAAGCCAGAACAGCTTCAATGCACCTTGGCATAGATTCTACAAGTGTCTGGAACTCTATTGGAGGGATGCAACACCATTCTTCCTCTGTACATTTTGTTCTTTGTTGATGGAAACCGCTGTCTCAGGCACAGCTTGAGATTCTCCCGTAAGTGTTCAGTTGGGTTGAGATCTGGTGACTGAGGTGGTTTACATTTTATGGGGGCAGGCCATGGTAGTCTAAATAAGGGCCTGCTCAGGGATGTTAATTGCTTAATTAACTCAGGAACCACACCTGTATGGGAGCACTTGCTTTCATTATACTTTGTATCCCTCGTTTACTCAAGTGTTTGCAGTTTGTTGGCTATAGTCTATTCTCTGCTGACATCTAGTGAGTGTAAGTCACACAACATAATTGAATTTAAATTCCTGGGTTTCAGTGCACTTTATGATGAGACATTAAAGAAATGATGCAGTGCATTACATGCTAATATTTTTTTACTCATTGAATCGTTGGATTAAATTGTTACCATTTACCTATACACGTACACTACATCATCAATATTTATGAGCAAGTTCTGGGCATGTATAAACATTACATGTCTGTCTCAAACACTTTTCTCTCTCATTTTGCTGACACAGACATTTTACATTTAAAAAAACTTATGATACTGCTGCATGTACACAGCCCAATAAAAAAATAACACAAATTGGTGTTTTGAGAAATCAGATCAGCTCTGAAAATGATCTAATGTGAAAAGTTCTGAAGATTGGTCAAAAGACCAATTAGTGGAAAACTATCAGAATTGGGCTGCCTTTGTAATCGCAACCATGTATAATTTTGTACACGTTTCAGCTACACATCGAGTGACATCATCCGGACGCGGAAGTTGACTGTGAAAGTGACAATCTTCAGTTGTGTCTGGTTGTGCTCTGTGTGCTCCGCTTGACAATGGATATTTCCCAACAAGAGAGGACATATGAAACATCAATGGCTGACAAATCTACTCCAAGTAGTCTTGCAAGATACCTCGATGGTGAATTTTGGGAAACCAAAGATCATATTCGTGAAGAAATATCCCAAGGCGAGCCTTTTCGAACTAGCAGGTTCGTGATCTCTTACTGGTGGTTTTATCCAACTTTTCTATCATATGTTGATCATCACGATTTAATCCTGTGGTAGCTAAGGTTGAAGGACATGCTCTTTTACGTATCTATCTACAGTTTTCAGCGGTTGGCAAATCATGTCACGGCTTTATGAAAAGGGTTTGTGCGGCTACCAGCTGTTGCGCGTTGCGCGCACATCTGGATAAAAATAATGCTAATTTCCCGCTGCGATGTTTATTTTCAGTTCAATGTTCATGTTAAGTTCTGTCACATACTAAAATGTAATACATTTTTATTCTACAGTTATGGTCTCACGTTGGACCAGAATAGAGATTTGACGGTGGAGAGACTGGAGTATGTCTTAACGAGGCCACTAATGCGACATCACCTCAAAGATCAGGTGAACGAATTCAGTCTTACACCCCTCAACTGATACCAATTTTACACCTTGCAATTGCAAATGTTTGTCTGGGTGTTGTTTAGTTATGAAACTGAGTTTTTATGTCTTGAGGGGTTTTAGATTAAAGAGAAACAACCAGGCTTCATAGCCAAGAGCTTGGGTATCACGGAACTGATATGCTCTGCAGATATGTCCACTGGAGTAAAGGTATGCTAATTGACTTCTCCAACACACACACACACACACACACACACACACACACACACACACACACACACACACACACACACACACACACACACACACACACACACACACACACAGCTTGTCATAGGCATTTATTTACATAACCAAATCCATGTATGATTACACTGTACTCGCTGTCTGTACAGTGCTCTTTGGTGTTCTCCCCTCTGGTCCACAGTTGGGTGTTGTCTGTGGCTTGTTTGGTGGTGCAGTCACAAACCTTGGAAGCCCTGGTCAGAAGAAAAAATGGTATCTCCCGGTTACGGTATGTGTCCACTGCCACTCACACAGCTCACATGCAAAGTAATATAACAGATCATTTACAGCTTTTGTTCAATGTCTGCCTCTTGTCGTTACATTCTTACAATGCATGCACTTGTATATAGCTTTTTCCGTCATACACATTCATTCATCCACAGCACATATCGCCATTGGATGTTGTCATTTATCTGATACAACAATGGATTTAGCCTTTAATTTTGAACTCTTTGTCAAATCATCATCCTAATTGTTTTGGTTGAATGACTGGGTGTGACTTCTGTCAGGATTCGGAGTTCACTGGGATGTTTGCCATGACCGAGAGGGGTCATGGGAGTAACGTCCGGGGAATCCTTACAGAGGCCTGCTACGAGCCATCTACACAGGTCAGCTTAATAACGCGCATAACACACTCACGAATCATGTGACACCATTGAGGCAATGCGGAATTCTGAACTGATGGACAGTCGTTTGGTTCCACAAGGCAGCGACCTCTTTTCACCACTCAACATGGACCAACTGTACCAGTCAGTTGGGTTAGGATGAAATTCTAACTGTAACTAATTCCACTAGTTACAGTTACACTATGTGCAGAGGACAATCTACCACATACCCCAAATGATAGTCTGTTGTACGTGGTCCGTAACACAGTGGACTAGATCATATTGTGTTACATAACGACATCAATATGTATGTGAAATGTGCAGGTCATATCTAGTACATACAGTATGTTCCCTCTTCGTCTGTGTTTCATGCCTTTCTGTACTGATCCCTGTACTCATGGAGTCCAAAAGAAGCATCGATATCATCATATTTAGTTATACATTCATCTTTTGGCCTTCAGGAGTTCATCATCCACACACCGTGTGAGGATGCCCAGAAGATGTACATCGGAAACTCCATGAAGGGGAATTACGCCTCTGTGTTCGCTCAGCTCATCATCAATGGAGATTCCCAAGGTGGGACTCACTCAATACAACAGTCTGTCTGCTGTGGATTGTGTTTAGCAACAGCCCCTGTGCATTTACTAATGTGTGTTAACATGTTTTATTCATCCCCATAGGTCCTCACTGTTTTATTGTTCCAATCCGAGACCGACATGGAGTCATGAATCCTGGAGTGACAGCCATTGACATGAAGCACAAAGAAGGTAGCTAGTTTTCAATGGCCTGTTTTTCATCTAAGCAGCGTTGAATATGAATATGATGCTGTGAGACAATCATTCCTGTCACAAATTCACACCGTTGTGTATTAATACGTGGATTTTCATTGAACATTTGAAACTTAGCCATGCTGTGTGTGTTGTCACAGGCTTACACGGGGTTGACAATGGCATCTTGATATTCGACAATGTCAGGATACCGAGGACGAACCTGCTCAGCAAGTGAGTGGACTGTAACATGTGCTCCACTGCCGGGTCATTAAACAGTTCTCTAGAACTGCCTTTGGAAGTTGAATGCATTCTAGACATCATTGGAATATGTCCTCACTTAAATGATTCCTAGCTGTGTACAGTGTACAGTATGCAGCATCAATGTGTTTTATGACCCTCCTGCTCCAGGTTTGGCTGTGTGTCGGCAGATGGGCTGTACTCTTCTCCTGTCCAGAACAAGAGCAAACGTTTTAACGCCATGTTGGCTGCTCTCACCCCTACCAGGCTGGGGCTCACTGTCCAGGCCATAGCTGCCATGAAGGTGAGTTTACAAGGCCATGTGCATTATGATTTAGGCTAGTGTATGTAAACTAATTTAGCTCTCTTTAGCTTTGACCATGTTTACCATCTTACTGTGATGGATAGTGACAGCTAGAGGGCAGTCTTGATTTACGTTACCTCCCTCGACACTGTCACAGGGACAAAGCATAACACTGCCTTTGTTACACCTTCTTTTATGGTCTACGTGCTATTCTAATGAGAGAAATCAGCTCAGTCATCTGCAGTTTGAGTGGATTATGGGCCTCGGTCTGGGTAAATCTAGGGCAGATGGGTTGGCGTCATAGTCTGCTGTGTATACCCAATGACGGGACTGAATTCCAGGTTGTGTCCCAAGTCTGGCAGGTAACCAAGAGACAATCATACAAAGCTCTGACCACAGGTGACCCTTTGGTGATGTTGGATGGTTGCATAAATAGAATTGTCATACTCTGAATGAGTTGCTAAAACAGATCTGACTTCTTCAAAATATGATGGACTGTTATTAGCTTGGGGAGAGCAGAGAAGCATAGAAATCAGAGCTGTTAATAGATCTGGCCCAGATTATGTCTATGGTGTACTTTTAGACTGATCTTATCAGTGTGTATTGGCTGTGGGTCACAGTAACTTAGTCTTTGAACCTGTACAAAGTTTGCAGCTGTCTTTTAAGTGAAATAAAATAGTACATTATGGTCCATAGACAGTTTCAAATAAACATTGTTTCATATTTAAGCTTATGGTTTTGTTTTTGGGTCTGTAAGAACTTTACACAAAACAAATGTGGATATGATTTTGCACTGAAGCTTTACCTACAGATAAAGGCATGTAGCATCAGTGCTGTTCTGTGTAGAGATCTTACAGTATGTCTGTTGTTTTTCTCACCGACAGTTGGGCCTCATCATTGCAGTGCGTTACAGCCACAGGTACAGTACATTTACATTTTAGTCAACACTCTTCTCCAGACCGACTTACAGGAGCGATTACGGTTAAGTGCCTTGCTCAAGGGCACATTGGCAGATGTTTCACCTCGTCGGCTCGGAGATTCGAACCAGCAACATTTTAACCTCTAGGCTACCTGCTGCCCCAGTGCACTTCTGACGCTCCCATACATCCCACATTAACTAAAAATGAGTTGCTTTTACATTTCATTTGACAAATGCATGTATGCACATATGCAATGGATGTGATTGAGATTGGAATTTTCTTCGTTGTATTTCAACTGAAAAGGTTCTAACAGTCATTCTAGTGGTAGTCTTTTGTATTCCTGCTCATACACAGTAGCACTTTTCATAATGTGGAACGTTTACATAAAGCCGATAGAAGTGATGGGTTAGCTCCACGCTAGCCTTGTCGCGAACCAGGCTTCCGTAAACAGTAAGCATGGGGAAGTTCCATTGCAGAAATCATCTAAAGACAGATCGGAACCCGGTGAAATTAGTGACGCCTCGCAACACATCAAACCAATCAAATTCCTTGCTTGGGTAGAGCTCCTAAGGTGCTCACCAGATTAGTGCCATATGAGCAACATAAGTGAAATCAAATTAAAAGAACCTCATTATTATTATATTTATTTTGTTGAACCCATCCAAGGGTTTTTTTTACTATTTTCTACATTGTAGAATAATAGTGAAGACATCAACACTATGAAATAACACATGGAATCATGTAGTAACCAAAAAAGTGTTAAACAAATCAAAATATATTATAGATTTTAGATTACTCAAAGTAGCCACCTGTTGCCTTTGACAGCTTTGTACACTCTTGGCATTCTCTCAACCAGCTTCACCTGGAATGCTTTCCCAACAGTCTTGAAGGAGTTCCCACATATGATGAGCACTTGTTGGCTGCTTTTCCTTCACCCTGCAGTCCAACTCATCCCAAACCATCTTAATTGGGTTGAGGTCGGGTGATTGTGAAGGCCAAGTCATCTAATGCAGCATTCTTCTTCTTGGTCAAATAGCCCTTACACAGCCTGGAGGTGTGTTGGGTTATTGTCCTGTTGAAAAACAAATGATAGATCCCACTAAGCACAAACAAGATGGAATGGTATAATGCTGTGGTAGCCATGCTGGTTAAGTGGGCCTTGAATTCTAAATAAATCACAGCCAGTGTCACCAGAAAAGCACCATCACACCTCCTCCTCCATGCTTCACAGTGGGAACCACACATGTGAGATCATCCGTTCACCTACTCTGCTTCTCAAAGACATGGCGGTTGGAACCATAAATCTCATATTTGGACTCATCAGACCAAAGGACAGATTTCCACCAGTCTAATGTTCATTGCTTGTGTTTCTTGGCCCAAGTAAGTCTCTTATTCTTATTGGTGTCCTTTAGTAGTGGTTTCTTTGTAGCAATTTGACCATGAAAGCCTGATTCACGCAGTCTTCTCTGAACAGTTGATGTTGAGATGTGTCTGTTACTTGAACTGTGTGAAGCATTTATTTGGGCTGCAATTTCTGAGGCTGGTAACTCTAATGAACTTATCCTCTACAGTAGTGGTAACCCTGGGTCTTCCTTTCTTGTGGTTGTCCTCATGAGAGCCAGTTTCATCATAGCGCTTGATGGTTTTTGCGACTGCAGTTGAAGAATCTTTCAAAGATCTTCTAATGTTCTGGATTGACTGACCTTCACATGCTAAAGTAATGATGGACTGCCATTTCTCTTTGCTTATTTGAGCTGTTCTTGTCATAATATGGACTAGGTATTTTACCAAATAGGGCTATCTTCTGTATATCACCCCTACATTGTCACAACACGACTGATTGGCTCAAATGCATTAAGAGGGAAAGAAATTCCACAAATGTACTTTTAACAAGGCACACCTGTTAATTGAAATGCATTCCAGGTGACTACCTCATGAAGCTGGTTGAGAGAATGCCAAGAGTGTACAAAGCTGTCAAGACAAAGGGTGGCTACATGTCAAATATATTTAGATTTGTTGAACACTTTTTTTTTTGGTTACTACATGATTCCATGTGTGTCATTTCATAGTTTTGATGTCTTTGATGTAGAAAATGTGTAAAGAAAATAAAGCAAAATCCTTGAATGAGTAGCTGTGTCCAACATTTTGACCTTTACTGTTCATTTTACGTAAACATTTTGCATACATAGCTTTATATAAAAGTATCACATAACAATAGTACATTACCAAACATAAGCTCTTTAATCCCAACCCTCTGCCACTCTCAGACCATCCCACCTATCACCATAGACCTCAGCTCTTTAATCCCAACCCTCTGCCACTCTCAGACCATCCCACCTATCACCATAGACCTCAGCTCTTTAATCCCAACCCTCTGCCACTCTCAGACCATCCCACCTATCACCATAGACCTCAGCTCTTTAATCCCAACCCTCTGCCACTCTCAGACCATCCCACCTATCACCATAGACCTCAGCTCTTTAATCCCAACCCTCTGCCACTCTCAGACCATCCCACCTATCACCATAGACCTCAGCTCTTTAATCCCAACCCTCTGCCACTCTCAGACCATCCCACCTATCACCATAGACCTCAGCTCTTTAATCCCAACCCTCTGCCACTCTCAGACCATCCCACCTCAGATCACCATAGACCTCAGCTCTTTAATCCCAACCCTCTGCCACTCTCAGACCATCCCACCTATCACCATAGACCTCAGCTCTTTAATCCCAACCCTCTGCCACTCTCAGACCATCCCACCTATCACCATAGACCTCAGCTCTTTAATCCCAACCCTCTGCCACTCTCAGACCATCCCACCTATCACCATAGACCTCAGCTCTTTAATCCCAACCCTCTGCCACTCTCAGACCATCCCACCTATCACCATAGACCTCAGCTCTTTAATCCCAACCCTCTGCCACTCTCAGACCATCCCACCTATCACCATAGACCTCAGCTCTTTAATCCCAACCCTCTGCCACTCTCAGACCATCCCACCTATCACCATAGACCTCAGCTCTTTAATCCCAACCCTCTGCCACTCTCAGACCATCCCACCTATCACCATAGACCTCAGCTCTTTAATCCCAACCCTCTGCCACTCTCAGACCATCCCACCTATCACCATAGACCTCAGCTCTTTAATCCCAACCCTCTGCCACTCTCAGACCATCCCACCTATCACCATAGACCTCAGCTCTTTAATCCCAACCCTCTGCCACTCTCAGACCATCCCACCTATCACCATAGACCTCAGCTCTTTAATCCCAACCCTCTGCCACTCTCAGACCATCCCACCTATCACCATAGACCTCAGCTCTTTAATCCCAACCCTCTGCCACTCTCAGACCATCCCACCTATCACCATAGACCTCAGCTCTTTAATCCCAACCCTCTGCCACTCTCAGACCATCCCACCTATCACCATAGACCTCAGCTCTTTAATCCCAACCCTCTGCCACTCTCAGACCATCCCACCTATCACCATAGACCTCAGCTCTTTAATCCCAACCCTCTGCCACTCTCAGACCATCCCACCTATCACCATAGACCTCAGCTCTTTAATCCCAACCCTCTGCCACTCTCAGACCATCCCACCTATCACCATAGACCTCAGCTCTTTAATCCCAACCCTCTGCCACTCTCAGACCATCCCACCTATCACCATAGACCTCAGCTCTTTAATCCCAACCCTCTGCCACTCTCAGACCATCCCACCTATCACCATAGACCTCAGCTCTTTAATCCCAACCCTCTGCCACTCTCAGACCATCCCACCTATCACCATAGACCTCAGCTCTTTAATCCCAACCCTCTGCCACTCTCAGACCATCCCACCTATCACCATAGACCTCAGCTCTTTAATCCCAACCCTCTGCCACTCTCAGACCATCCCACCTATCACCATAGACCTCAGCTCTTTAATCCCAACCCTCTGCCACTCTCAGACCATCCCACCTATCACCATAGACCTCAGCTCTTTAATCCCAACCCTCTGCCACTCTCAGACCATCCCACCTATCACCATAGACCTCAGCTCTTTAATCCCAACCCTCTGCCACTCTCAGACCATCCCACCTATCACCATAGACCTCAGCTCTTTAATCCCAACCCTCTGCCACTCTCAGACCATCCCACCTATCACCATAGACCTCAGCTCTTTAATCCCAACCCTCTGCCACTCTCAGACCATCCCACCTATCACCATAGACCTCAGCTCTTTAATCCCAACCCTCTGCCACTCTCAGACCATCCCACCTATCACCATAGACCTCAGCTCTTTAATCCCAACCCTCTGCCACTCTCAGACCATCCCACCTATCACCATAGACCTCAGCTCTTTAATCCCAACCCTCTGCCACTCTCAGACCATCCCACCTATCACCATAGACCTCAGCTCTTTAATCCCAACCCTCTGCCACTCTCAGACCATCCCACCTATCACCATAGACCTCAGCTCTTTAATCCCAACCCTCTGCCACTCTCAGACCATCCCACCTATCACCATAGACCTCAGCTCTTTAATCCCAACCCTCTGCCACTCTCAGACCATCCCACCTATCACCATAGACCTCAGCTCTTTAATCCCAACCCTCTGCCACTCTCAGACCATCCCACCTATCACCATAGACCTCAGCTCTTTAATCCCAACCCTCTGCCACTCTCAGACCATCCCACCTATCACCATAGACCTCAGCTCTTTAATCCCAACCCTCTGCCACTCTCAGACCATCCCACCTATCACCATAGACCTCAGCTCTTTAATCCCAACCCTCTGCCACTCTCAGACCATCCCACCTATCACCATAGACCTCAGCTCTTTAATCCCAACCCTCTGCCACTCTCAGACCATCCCACCTATCACCATAGACCTCAGCTCTTTAATCCCAACCCTCTGCCACTCTCAGACCATCCCACCTATCACCATAGACCTCAGCTCTTTAATCCCAACCCTCTGCCACTCTCAGACCATCCCACCTATCACCATAGACCTCAGCTCTTTAATCCCAACCCTCTGCCACTCTCAGACCATCCCACCTATCACCATAGACCTCAGCTCTTTAATCCCAACCCTCTGCCACTCTCAGACCATCCCACCTATCACCATAGACCACCCTCGTTTGGTTTCCATGTGCCATATATGCTTCATTTGTGCTGTCATGTTTTACATACATTTTGAACCTTTCTAATCGTATAGTGTCCACAAAATGTGAGCTAAAGATGAAAACCTTTCCTACAAGTATTTTTATATGATTTATTGACTGACTATGGCTTTCCAAAGTGCCCAACTCTGCTATTTGTAAGGTTCTTTTTAAGTGAATGCTATGATTAAAAAAAAAAAACATACCTGTGACCAGAGACCAGCTACATAGGGGCAATACCAGAATAAATGATCTAGTGATTCTGTCTCTATGCAGCAAAAGCTACAGAGCTGAGATTGTTGTATGAGATTCTGTTGGTGGCAAGAATTTTGCATAATAATTTAAATTGAAAAACTCGAAGTCTTGAATCAAGTGTTGTTTTTTTTGTACCAGTTCATAAACCATGTGCCATGGAATCGGTACATCAAAAATCTCTTCCCATTTATTTTGCAACCTGTGTGGCGCAGCTGTCAACATTTTTGTCCTCAAATGAAACTGAGGACAAACTGGTAGATTTTTCTATATATGCCAATTCCTTTTAGGCCAATTTGTATCTTTAATATATGGCAGGCAAACAAGTTCCCTACCTTCTCCCTTTTCCACTTGCCTCCTCCATTTTTGTGATAATGCTGCAATCAATTGGTTGTAAGTTTGGATTGAGCAGAAATACCCATATATTTTCAATAGCTGCATATGTGACAACTCCACCGATTTATATTCATAATATCATTCATTAATAGATATAATACAATTTTAAAAACAATTTCAATAAATAATAGTTTTTTTATTAGTCAGTATATTTGAGTTTAACCATAGCAGTTATGTAATATTTTTTCTATATTTTCTGGAGGATAAAACTGAAATTGTGACCAGCTTTGTATAGCTTGTTTTAAGAAAGGGCGATACTTCAAACAAAATTAATTTTCAATTAGTCGGAAATGAGAAGTTCTAGTCTGTAAAAAGGCCATTTTTAAACAAAGGATGAACCTTTTTAATCTACTGGAGAACCATTTAGAGTTTTCCGAGGGATCGGAATCCGGTGTAAATCAGTGACGCATCGCAACACATCAAACCAATCAAATTCCTTGCTTGGGTAGAGCTCCTAAGGTGCTCACCAGATTAGTGCCATATGAGCAACATAAGTGAAATAAAATGAACCTAATTGCCTAAAATGTCAGCACTTAAAAGGAATCTGGTGAATGGTTTTCCTCATATACATTGTCTACTGGTATCATTTTAAATTGAGAACATATAGCTAGCTCAACATGTAAATGTGTGAGTTTAGCTATTCTCTGCTTCAGATGACAGATTCCCATAAAGCCAGTAATGGCATCATATTGTAGGCCTATGGCTACATTGGCGATGCATGCCATATGATAAGCTGCAAAATGGATTCATATAGTTGATATTCTGAAGAAGAGTAACAATCGAATAAAACACATTGGAGATCTTACAACTAGACAAAAAGGAAATGTTCATTTGAGCATACAACACAGAAACAGACACTTTTGAGACAGCAGATTACTGGACAGGCAACTCGCAACTGCAGCAAACCGAACACTCTCATGACACGTACTGTCCACTGTCAGAACTCTCCCATTCCATACTTCACTGAACTGATCAATGCCTACACTCTACCTTTACTGACAGCCGGAGCTGCAATTTCACCCTCTTCCATGGCTGTTATCTACAATGCATTCAGAAAGTATTCAAACCCCTTTACTTTTTCCACATTTTGTTAGGTTATAGCCTTATTCTAAAATTGATACAATTATTTTTTCCTATCCACAAACAATACCCCATAATGACAAAGCAAAAACAGTTTTTCAGAAATATTTGCAAATTTATAAAAAATGTGAAACAGAAATACCTTATTTACATAAGTATTCAGATCCTTTGCTATGAGAATCTCAATTGAGCTCAGGTGCATTATGTTTCAGTTGATCATCCTTGAGGTGTTCCTACAACTTGATTGGAGTCCACCTGTGTGAAATTCAATTGATTGGACATGATTTGGAAAGGCACAGACCTGTTTATATAAGGTCCCACAGTTGACAATGCATGTCAGAGCAAAAATCAAGCCATGAGGTCAAAGGAATTGTCCATAGAGCTCCGAGACAGGATTGTGTTGAGGCAGAGATCTGGCAAAGGGTACCAAAACATTTCTGCAGCACTGAAGTTCCCCAAGAACACAGTGGCTTCCATCATTCTTAAATGGAAGAAGTTTGGAACCACCAAGACTCTTGGCCTCCCTGGCCAAACTGAGCAATCGGGGGAGAAGGACCTTGGTCAGGGAGGTGACCAAGAACCCAATGGTCACTCTGGCAGAGTTCCTCTGTGGACACCTGGGACCATCCCTACAGTGAAGCATGGTGCTGTGGGGATGCTTTTTAGCGACAGGGACTGGGAGACTAGTCAGGATCGAGGGGAAGATGAACAGAGCAAATTACAGAGAGATCCTTGATGAAAATCTGCTCCAGAGTGCTCAGGGCAACGACCCTAAGCACACATCCAAGACAACCCAGCAGTGGCTTCGGGACAAGTCTCTGAATGTCCTTGAGTGGCCCAGCTAGAGCCCGTACTTGAATCCAATCGAACAACTCTGGAGAGACCTGAAATATCCAGCCTGACAGAGCTTGAGAGGATCTGCAGAGAAGAATGGGAGAAACCTCCCCAAATACAGGTGTGCCAAGCGTGTAGCGTCAAACCCAAGAAGACTTGAGGCTGTAATTGCTGCCAAAGGTGCTTCAACAAATGACTGAGTAAAGGGTCTGAATACTTATGTAAATGTGATTATTTCCTTTTTTTATCCATTTGCATAAGTTTCTCGAAACCTGTTTTTGCTTTGTCATTATGGGTTATTGTGTGTAGATTGATGAGGGGGGGAAACAATTTAATCAATTTTAGAATAAGGCTGTAACGTAACAAAATGTGGAAAAAGTCAAGGAGTCTGAATACTTTCTGAATGCACTGTAGATGGTTATTTTTTCCATTCAGAGCTGACCCAACACCATTCAATTCCTGTTATGTGTAAAATGCTTCTGAATGTCAACAAAATAACAAACAGCTCAATGTGGAAAGAAAACAATTGATATAAGCATTATTTAGTTTACCTCAGAAAACACACATTATTTTGGCAGCCCTATCGAGGGAGTCTCTTGTTTTTCCATATCTGTTGTTGTTTTTGTGCATCCTCATGTGTGGGTTGCGTATGTTCTGCTAAAGTTTCCAATGTGGGGGCGAGAGCGTGGGTGGGGGGAAAGGGGAGGGTTTTCTCTGTAATTGGCATCCCCAAAAATCACCCACACGCTTGGGTGGAGCTCCAAAGGTGCTCACCAGATTAGTGCTGTGGGAGCAACATAAGTGAAATAAAATTAGCCTCATATGTTACCTGTAATGTTCATTTCCTGTAGCCTAATTGCCCCCCAAAAATGATATGTCAGCACTTTAAAAGGAATCTACAAAATCTGGTATATAGTTTACCTCATATACATTGTCTACTGGTATCATTTTAAATTGAGAACATAAAGCTAGCTCAACATGTAAATGTGTGAGTTTAGCTATTCTCTGCTTCAGATAACAGATTCCCATAAAGCCAGTAATAGCATCATATTGTAGGCCTATGGCTACATTGGCGATGCATGCCATATGATAAGCTGCAAAATGGATTCATATAGTTGATATTCTGAAGAAGAGTAACAATCGAATAAAACACATTGGAGATCTTACAACTAGACAAAAATGAAATGTTAATTTGAGCATACAACACAGAAACAGACACTTTCGAGTGTTTGTCACCAGAGCGGTGTAGAATGTGTTGTGACGTTTGACATTACTAGCGTAATTCACTTTCAGTAAATATAAATCGCAGACTGTCGGCCACACTTGATGACTTGAAAACGAGCGCTTGAAACCTACTTTTATACAAAATGTGTCCAAACCTGACGGAAAACAGTGGCACACATAACACACAGCAGCCCTTCTACGGGAGTGTGGGTGGAGGGTTCTTGAAATGTAACATCCAATCAAAATCTGGGTCCAAGTGGACCATTCAAACAGTTTTTGCAATATGAAATTCTCCAGACCTCCAAGTGAGGCCTGACAACGACGTAGATGGTTATTTTTTCCATTCAGAGCTGACTCAACTCCATTCAAATCCTATTATGTTTAAAATGCTTCTGAATATCAACAAAAGAACAAATGGCTCAATATGGGAAGAAAACCGCAATAGATATTGAGCATGATTTAGTTCACCTCTGAGAACACACATTCTTTTCACAGCCCTATTGAGGGAGTCTCTTGTTTTTCCATATCTGTTGTTGTGCATCCTCATGTGTGGGTTGCGTGTGTTCTGCTAAAGTTTCCAATGTGGGGGCGAGAGCGTGGGTTGGCGGAAAGGGGAGGGTTTTCTCTGTGGTTGGCATCCCCAAAAATCACCCCAGATCACCCCCACACAGAGAGAGATAGAAAGAGGGAGGTAATCACAATACCGATGCAGACTACTGCACATGGAGGACACATTTCCTGTTTTGTGACACACATCCTGTCCCCACCCACCAATCAAATAAAACACATGGGAGATCTTACAACTAGACAAAAAGGAAATGTTAATTTGACCATGCAACACAGAAACAGACACATTCGAGACAGCAGATTACTGGACAGGCAACTCGCAACTGCAGCAAACCGAACACTCCCATGACACGTACTGTCCACTGTCAGAACTCTCCCATTCCATACTTCACTGAACTGATCAATGCCTACACTCTACCTTTACTGACAGCTGGAGCTGCAATTTCACCCTCGTCCATGGCTGTTATCTACAGATGGATTTGGAGACTGTTTTTTAAATTTACAATGATTACATCAAGATAGCTAGCTAAAAGGAAGTTAGCTAGCTCATGACATTTAATTAACTTAGCTAAACAGTATGTAAAGTCAATTAGCTACCTTAATAGCAGTTCAGCTGAGTTAGCCTACAAAGTGGCATACTATAGCCAGCTAGCTAGTTAATAATACTTTGCTTTTTTACATAAATTTTTATTTTTTATTTACTTACTTGAATAGGTTCTCCCACTTCCTTTGTTTTTTTGGGTGCCTTTCGGTATTTATTGGTTGTAGCAAAGAGTGGATGAATGGAGACGAGCCAAAAAGTGTTTGCCACCAGAGCGGTGTAGAACGTGTTGTGACGTTTGACTTTACAAGCATAATTCACTTTCAATTTCAATAAATATAAATTGCAGACTGTCGGCCACACTTGATGACTTGAAAACGAGCACTTGAAACCTACTTTTATTCAAAATGTGTCCTACCTGGACGGAAAACAGTGGCACACATAACACACAGCAGCCCTTCTAAGGGAGTGTGGGGGGAGGGTTCTTGAAATGTAACATCCAATCAAAATCTGGGTGCAAGTGGACCATTCAAACAGTTTTTGCAATATGAAATTCTCCAGACCTTCAAGTGAGGCGTGACAACAACGTGATTTTGGAGGTATGGCAACACGAGACTAGCTCCACACCAACTCATCCCATAATCAATGTAATAAATTACGTAGATGGTTATTTTTTCCATTCAGAGCTGACTCAACTCCATTCAAATCCTATTATGTTTAAAATGCACAGCCCTATTGAGGGAGTCTCTTGTTTTTCCATATCTGTTTTTGTGCATCCTCATGTGTGGGTTGCGTGTGTTCTGCTAAAGTTTCCAATGTGGGGGCGAGAGCGTGGGTTGGCGGAAAGGGGAGGGTTTTCTCTGTGGTTGGCATCCCCAAAAATCACCCCAAATCACCCCCACACAGAGAGAGATAGAAAGGGGGAGGGAGGTAGTCACAATACTGATGCAGACTACTGCACATGGAGGACACGTTTCCTGTTTTGTGACACACGTCCTCCCCCCCCACCAAACCCTCCAATGCACCACCAACATGCATCGTAAAACCTTTAGGAACTTGAAGTGGGGCTAGTGGTCTTGGTAGTGAGAATAATGATGGTCGTGTTGTCAGTGACTAGCATTAAAGAGAACACAGCTATCCCCATACAATTAGGGTTAGCTGTGTTTTAACAGTACATTGTGTAACCACTGTTAGCTTTGTTTTCAGAGTTGAGTCTACTATACATTGAGGAGAGGTTGTGGGATCATCATCTGTGAGGACTTCCCCTCTGTGTAAACACCCAGGTGTGCGCTCTTCTGTGGTCTGGCAGGGGACAAACCTTGACATAGTAGAAACATCCGTGTGATCTTTCTGGTTAACACATTATTTAGTAACATGGGACTGTCAATCACACAGTTAGTGTACAATTTAAACCATACAGCTGAAGTATATTGGAGTGTCACATTACATTATCTCGGTTAGTATATTTTGCTCCTCAGTCTAGAAATCAGAGTAGGAATGATAAGTGCCATCCCTTTGAGACTGCAGCATCTACATTTTCCTTCATCTGCCCCCCACCCTCCCCCACTCTCCCCACTGAGACACCTGTGCAGATATACTCAGAGATAAACTTTGTAATGCTTCCAGAGCAACAGGTGCACAACAAGGCATGTGTGTGACGGTGACCACATCTCAAAACTCAACATACACTCCACAAAACTAATGTTCCACCACATCAGCACATACAGTGCCTTCAGAAAGTATTCACACCGATTTGACTTTTTCCACGTTTTGTTGTTACAGCTTGAATTTGAAATGGATTACATTTAGATTTTAGATCCCTGGCCTACACACAATACTCCCTAATGTCAAAGTGAAGTAATGTTTTATTAAAATGTTTCCAATTAATGAAAAATTAAAAGCTGACATTTCTTGAGTCAAGATATGTAATGTCCCTCAGTCATGCAATTAATTTAAAACACAGATTCACCCACAAAGACCAGGGAGGTTTTACAATTCCTTGCAAAGAAGGGCACCTATTGGTAGAAGGGTAAAAAATCAGAAATTTAATATCACTTTGAGCATGGTGAAGTTAGTGTTTACACTTAGGATGGTGTATCAATACACCCAATCACTACAAAGATGCAGGCGTCCTGCCTAACTCAGTTGCCGGAGAAAAAGGAAATTGCTCAGGGAGGCCAATGATGACTTTAAACAAGTTACAGAATTTAAAACCTCTTAAGGATCTGGCAGTTTTTTTTTTCAATTTATGCCTAAAATTACATTCCCAAATCTAACTGCCTGTAGCTCAGGAAACACTTTGAAGTTTGTGGAAATGTGAAATTAATGTAGGAGAATATAACACATTAGATCTGGTAAAAGATAATACAATCAAAAAATATGCGTTTTCATTTTTTTTGTTCCATCTTTGAAATGCAAGAGAAAGGCCATACGTTGAGAGAGAACTCTAGGTGTAATTTAGATTTTGTCCACAAGATGGCAGCAGTTTGTGCAAAGTTATAGACTGATCCAGTGAATAATTACATCAAGTCTGCCAGGAGTTTGCCCTAATGTGCCGAATTGGTATATTTATACATTTGAAGTATATAACTATAGAAAATATACAAAAATGCTATGGTAAATAAACATTTAAGTTTACACACTCCCAGGAATGTTATACATGATGAATCATTAGCTTCCCTCTGGAAAATACACAAACTTTCCCACATCAAGATGGCCGGGTGGGTGTGGAGCCAGAGACAGCAGTGGGGTCAAACTGTAGACCCCAGTTCCTAGATTTGAAATAAAACATGTATTTGATCAAACAAAACTATGTTACATTTTATCTCTGGGACCCTTTAAGATGAGAAATCAGAGCAAGATTACTGAATGTATCAAACCAGTTGCCGTGATAAAAGTGTTTTGTTGTTGTGCACTATCCTCAAACAATAGCATGGTATTTTTCTGCTGTAATAGGTACTGTAAATTGGACACAAATTTAGCTTTCTGCCCATATAAGACATGTCTATGTCGTGGAAAGTTGGCTGTTGTATACAACGTTTTCTAGTCACATTATCACGTATTGAGCAACAACCGTCTGGGTTTAGGGACACCAATGGCTGTGGTAGGAGAAAACAGAGGATGGTTCAATAACATTGTAATTACTCCACAATACTAACCTAACTGACAGACTGAAAAGAAGGAAGCCTGCACAGAATAAAAATATTTCAAAACATGCATCCTGTTTGCAACAAGGCACTAAAGTAATACTGAACAACTCTGTCGTTGTGCCCCTAAGCAAGGCAGTTAACCCACTGTTCCCCGAGCGCTGAAGACGTGGATGTCGATTTAAGGCAGCCCCCCCGCACCTCTCTGATTCAGAGAGGTATTCAGTTGTACAACTGACTAGGTATCCCCCTTTCCTCACTCTACATATGTTCAAGCATAGTGGTGGCTGCATCATGTTATGGGTATGCTTGTAATTATTAAGGACTGGGGATTTTTCAGGATAAAAAATAAATAAAATCATAGCGGCAAGCCTGTTTCATAAACAGGTCAATAACTTAAAACACAACCTAAATTCATCATGTCAATAACCTAAAACACAAGGCCAAATCTACACTGGAGTTGCTTACCAAGAAGACCGTGAATGTTCCTGAGTGACTATGTTACAGTTTTGACTTACATCTACTTGAAAATCTAACACAAAAGACCTGAAAAAGGTTGTCGAGCAATGATCATCAATCAATTTGACAACACTTGAAGAATTTTGAAAATAATAATGGGCAAATGTAGCACAATCCAGGTGTGGAAAGGTCTTAGAGACTTAGTTGTAATCGCTGCCAAAGGTGTTTCAGGAGTGTGAATACTTATGTACATTTGATATTTCTGCGTTTTCAATACATTTGCAAACATTTCTAAAAACGTGTTTTCACTTTGTCATTATGGGGTATTGTTATGTATGTATGTATAGATGGCTGAGAAAAAAAACTATTCAATCAATTTTTAATTCAGGCTGTAACACAACTAAATGTGGAATATTTCAATGTGTTATAAATACTTTCTGAAGGCACTGTACATATTCACAGTACAACAAATGTGCGCACACACACACACACACACACGCAAGCATACACATACACACAAAATGTGAGTCTCTTTCACGCTCTACTCTCTCCCGTTCGCACACACATTTTCCTCCCTCTCTTTCCCTCCTCTCTCTCTTTCCCTCCTCTCGCTCTCTCTCCAGTCGGCGTCAGTTTGGGCCTAAGGACCAGCAGGAGGTGAAGATCATTGAGCACCAGACCCAGTACCTCAGACTGATGCCTCACCTGGCTGCAGCTCTGGCTCTCACCTTCACCACCAGGTAATGTTAGCACTTCCTCTGTAGTGTAAAGGGAAGGGATCGCTGCCGCTACCGTGCTTGACAATGGAATTAATAAATAAAACTGCTTCTTTATGGCAAAAAGTCAAACCTATGCGTTTTGGCTTATGGGCTTCAGGTTTTTTTTGCTCTACACACATCAATATCAGAGAGAACTGTAGTCAAACACCACTTGAAACTGCCTCTACTCTCATGGCCCTACGCTGGGATATATAAAGAGAGACACTACTCTTAAACGGTGTTATTTCCCCCACATGCTGATGGGTTTGATGTTAACTGACATAGTGGTGAAAAGAGCAGTTGTATCTAATGCCAGTAAATGATAGTCTTGTCACTATGATGATGCATTGTAGTGTCATTGTTCTGTCTGTTAGTGTTTTGTCTGTACATATTCTCTCCTTTTTCATTTGAAGGTATGCCCCTCACAATTATATGGTATTATAATTATAGAACATCTAGGAATGTGTTCTAATGTCTTATGTTATGTGTCCATTTTGTGTGTGTGTGTGTTTCAGGTTTGCAGCATGTACGATGGACCATGCTCTGTGCAAAGGAGAGGTTCTACAGAATAATAGTTCTCTCCAGGCTCTGGTTGCTGGACTCAAAGCCTATAGTACCTGGGAGAACCTCGCCTGCCTTCAAGAGTGCCGCGAGTGCACCGGGGGCATGGTGTGTGTGTGCACGTTTGCTTGTGTGTGTGCATGCCTGCGTGCATACAGTGGGGCAAAAAGTATTTAGTCAGCCACCAATTGTGCAAGTTCTCCCACTTAAAAAGATGAGAGAGGCCTGTAATTTTCAACATAGGTACACTTCAACTATGACACAAAATGAGAAAAATTCAGAAAATCACACATCACAGGATTTTTAATGAATTTATTTGCAAGTTATGGTGGAAAATAAGTATTTGGTCACCTACAATCAAGCAAGATTTCTGGCTCTCACAGACCTGTAACTTCTTCTTGAAGAGGCTCTTCTGTCCTCCACTCGTTACCTGTATTAATGGCACCTGTTTGAACTTGTTATCAGTATAAAAGACACCTGTCCACAACCTCAAACAGTCACACTCCAAACTCCACTATGGCCAAGACCAAAGAGCTGTCAAAGGACACCAGAAACAAAATTGTAGACCTGCACCAGGCTGGGAAGACTGAATCTGCAATAGGTAAGCAGCTTGGTTTGAAGAAATCAACTGTGGGAGCAATTATTAGGAAATGGAGCTCCCTCGATCTGGGGCTCCACGCAAGATCTCACCCCGTGGGGTCAAAATGATCACAAGAACTGTGAGCAAAAATCCCAGAACCACACTGGGGGACCTAGTGAATGACTTGCAGAGAGCTGGGACCAAAGTAACAAAGCCTACCATCAGTAACACACTACGCCGGCAGGGACTCAAATCCTGCAGTGCCAGACATGTCCCCCTGCTTAAGCCAGTACATGTCCAGGCCCGTCTGAAGTTTTCTAGAGAGCATTTGGATGATCCAGAAGAAGATTGGGAGAATGTCATATGGTCAGATGAAACCAAAATATAACTTTTTGGTAAAAACTCAACTGTTTGGAGGACAAAGAATGCTGAGTTGCATCCAAAGAACACCATACCTACTGTGAAGCATGGGGGTGGAAACATCATGCTTTGGGGCTGTTTTTCTGCAAAGGGACCAGGACGACTGATCCGTGTAAAGGAAAGAATGAATGGGGCCATGTATCGTGAGACTTTGAGTGAAAACCTCCTTTCATCAGCAAGGGCATTGAAGATGAAACGTGGCTGGGTCTTTCAGCATGACAATGATCCCAAACACACCGACCCGGGCAACGAAGGAGTGGCTTCGTAAGAAGCATTTCAAGGTCCTGGAGTGGCCTAGCCAGTCTCCAGATCTCAACCCCATAGAAAATATTTGGTGGGAATAGAAAGTCTGTGTTGCCCAGCAACAGCCCCAAAACATCACTGCTCTATAGGAGATCTGCATGGAGGAATGGGACAAAATACCAGCAACAGTGTGTGAAAACCTTGTGAAGACTTACAGAAAACGTTTGACCTCTGTCATTGCCAACAAAGGGTATATAACAAAGTATTGAGATAAACTTTTTATTTTCCACCATAATTTGCAAATAATTTCATTAAAAATCCTACAATGTGATTTTCTGGATTTCTTTTCCTCATTTCGTCTGTCATAGTTGAAGTGTACCTATGATGAAAAGTACAGGCCTCTCATCTTTTTAAGTGGGAGAACTTGCACAATTGGTGGCTGACTAAATACTTTTTTGCCCCACTGTACATGTGTATGTGACGCACATTATTCCAATCCAATTTAAATACCACTACTCCCCAGTCATCTGCTAACCTTGTTTCTTTCATTTAAAGACCCAGATCCATTGTCTAGTTCTGGATCTTGTTTTTGGATGTCACTCTGACCATGTCTATGTAGAGTGCAGAGGGTTCTTAGAGGTCATTTCTGTCTACTCTTTCAGTTGACTCAATACTGCTGTTGTAGGGGATAGTTTCATTGTAATAAGTCCCTAATGCTGTGATGAATAGGTTTGAGTGTTTCTCGTTGAGGTGATCTAAGGGCAACTTGGGAAACCACAACGCTGCGCCTTGTCATGTGGGAGTGCTCGCATCTCTTGAGTGTCTGATCCTACACAGACCACATTTTGTACTGACACTGTCTGACTTTTACCTGTTTATTTCACTGCTTTCAAAAGTGAAGCTGTTTGGAAATGTTTTTTTAAAATTATTTATGAAACAATTAACATCTTTGAGTCTCCATTTCTCAAGTCATAATATTCTTTAGATATTGTAAGAATGATTTCTGACTTATAGTTTATTATTATTCTTTACAACGCGACTCCTCCCACACCGTTTAAACTAGACGCTGTTTTAACTTTTAAAACGTGTAGAATGGTCTGGAATAGTGTGCTTGCATACAACTTTTTCATTTTTTATGCTTTGTCCTTTTTTTGTTGTTGTCATCCATCCACTTTCATGGGATTTCCTCAGCATTTTTAAGGTCCCATTGTGACATCACCACTCCCAACATTCTAATATATTCACTATAAACAATGTTACTTTTGATACAAATCAGCTACTTTGACCACTTTCCCAACAACTTAGACAAAAAGTTAGAGCATGTGAAATCTTCCTCTACTTCTCTGCTGTTCAAATCTGAAATCAGAACTGAATGATCTGGTACCGATCAAACGTTACAGCTCTTTAAGTAACCTCATCATTAACATTTCCTCTAACATTTTATAAACAACTGACATTTTTACCACTTTCCCAACAAGTTAGACAAAATGTTGGAGGGTAAGAAATTTTTTGTCTACTTCTCTGTTATTCAAGTCTGAAGTAGGAACAAAATGTCTCCTACCGATCAAACGTTACAGCTGTTTTAGTAACTGCATTAGCAAACCAAATATCCAACTTTGTACAAACAACTGAATTTTTTACCACCTTCCCAGCACTTTAGACAACTTAGAGACTGTGACATCTTGGTCTATTTCTCTGCTATTCAAATCTGGAATCAGAACAGAATAATCTTCTACTAATAAAACATGATAGCTTTTTTAGTAACGTCATCAACTACTTTTTGTCTCAACTTCTACAAACAACTGAATTTTTGACCACTTACCCTTTAAGTTGTCTAAAGAGATGGGTATGACATCTCGGTCTACTTCTCTGCTATTTAAATCAGAACAGAATTATCTACTACCAATGAAGACGTACTGCTGTTTTAGCTAAATGAGGTGATGTTGTTACTAACTTCACACTGTTGAATTAACTGCCATGGAACTTTCCAGAACTTGTAAATTGAACAATGGGGGAGCACATAAGACTTACTATGCCACACAACTCACTCCAACCCACTGAACTAACCTACCACTGTTTGTCTACATGTAGTTATCGTTTACCTTTAGTACTTGTCTGTAGGCTGCCTTGCACAGTGCTAAACCCTCATCCAGCTGGTGGCGCTGATGTGCAATTCTGTGCTCACCACCCTCTAGAACCAAGGAATTTTCTAAAATTCCTTGACTAGGACACGGAAGTAGGATTGGAGACGCCTTTGTTATGATTTCAAACATTCTTTGTGTGGTGTAAAGCAAGACATTCTGACTTGCACAACACATTCACAACTCTCATTATACTGAAAATGTCCATTCATCCATATTCCATAACTTCCTTTTATCTTTGCATTTATCCCATCATTCCTCCATCCATTAGGTATTTAATTCTGTGTCCTTACTTTATGTATCTATCCATTTATTTATACATCCTATTTATTGAGCGATCCATCCAGTCATAACTTTCTTTTCAACAGCTTTATAATTTGGTTATGAAATAAATGTATTGTTGAAGGGAGGTTACTATAGCAACAAAAAAGAGTCTAAACTTCTTCCACTAGAGGCACCATCCTATTTCTCTCCCCAATAATAGCCCAAAACTTTTCTAATTCCTTATGAGTAATTATTACCGTTGTCATATACTGTGGTTTCCTAGTAAGAATGTGCATAAAAGTGCAGTAATCTTATTTGTGATGGAATACGTTGACCACTAATTGAATGATATGTACGTACATGAATTGGACATGTGAATGTGAAACCCATTACTACTGTATATAAATTAGGTGTGTCTTTGTATCAGTGGATGACGTGTTTCTCTGGGTTCTGACCTTTGTTAGGGTTTTATGATGGAGAACCGAATCCCTGCTCTGAAGTGTGACTCTGATGTCTTTGTCACATTTGAAGGGGACAACGTCGTCATGTTACAGGTAAAAGAACCAAAGAGGGCAAAGTCCTCTTCAATATTTTACTCACACCTTCTCTAAAACTATAAGTACTTATGTTGTTTTGCTGTTCATCACACTTTTGATGTGAAATGTTTTAAACTGGTAATGTGATTTTCACATTTACTGTATACTAACCATGGCTTCTAGACAGACAAGTTGATGGAGCTCACAGAGTCTGCCTTTATTTCTCAAAACAGTCAGATGAACCTTAGTTTTGGCAAAAACTATATACTGACATTTTCTAGAGTGAAGCCCCTGCAACTTGATAAAGGAATTGTGCTTTGAGAGAATTTCATTAGGATGTGTTTTCACACAATTGGATATTATTATTTTTGGCTTATTGGGGATGAGGGCGATTTCTCCTTGTTTGCAAGTGTAGAGTGGAACTACAAAGCAAGTGATGAGTGTACTACACACACACACACACACACACACACACACACACACACACACACACACACACACACACACACACACACACACACACACACACACACACACACACACACACACACACACACACACACACACACACACACACACACACACACACACACAACTCTCTGAACTCTGAGATAATAGGAACAAGGTCACCTTTCAGATACAGTGCTGTTGAGGGAGACTCAGAAATCAGAATAGCTCATCATAAACTAAAATTATTCGCAGACCCTGGGAAATATTCATAAACCATCAAGTGGATAGTGAAATCATTGTCCCAGTTTGATTTAATTATGGAGAATTATATTTCTGTAGACAGGTGGTTAATTTGGTTGACAGAATGTATTTACAATGGTGTGACTGAACATGAAGGTGGTTTTGTGTCAGACCAACTGTTGTGCAATTATATGTTCTTATCATTTTGATATTGTTGTACAGTATAGTCACTATTTTATTTTGCTTCATATACATCAAAGGTAAGATGTATAGGACATTTAGTGCAAAGTGAAGTATGAAAAATTGCAGTGGGAAGGATCGGTGTGGGAACTTGAAGTCAAACACAGTGCCAAGTCAAACATAATTAAATATTTATGGCAACTAAGGTGTCTACTGTCTGGACTGCAGTCACAAGGAGAGAGGAGGCTATGCCAGCTGAACTCAACTCAACCCTCCACTAACAGTATCCAAACTGCACCGCTAATGAAGATGACAGTCCCCAACCACATTTAATCAGTTTACTACTGACCTGAAAGCATGAAGAAGACCACAGCTGACCCAAACTGACATTTTACCCAAATTTAAACATGAAGGGTGTGCCAGATTGTATAGGGTCTCTCTTTTACAGTTCCAAAAGTGGATTTGCCCATTTATGACATTGCAAGTGTTTCACCTATCATGAGATGGCAATTAATCATCCAGCTCTACATTGAAAGACTAGTTATGCTACTGTATGAGCGGTTAAAATATGTCTTGGTGCTATAGCTATAGACCAGTTCAGTTTAGCTTCCCCCAGCCTTGTTTTTCACAATGAATGTTGACACGCAGCATATCTATACATTTATCCAATATAAATCCTGATCATCCACCATTGTCCTCATTCTTAAATACATGTAACTGTACTAGTACAACAGAGGTTTGCATGTTTGGCAACTCAGCATTCAAGCTCTCAACCTTTGACCTCTGACCTGTCCCAGGTGGTGGTAAAGGAGCTCATGACCCAGTTCACCAGGCAGCTGGGAAACAGTGTGGTGGGCGGACTCATCAAAACCTGGACGAGCTCAGTGTCTGACAGGCTCAGAACCAGGTCAGTGAACGCCACTCAATGCCACAAGATCGTTAGAGGGTCATATATTGAAGGTGGCAGGTATCCTAGAGGTTAAAGCGTTGGGCCAGTAAATGAAAGGTTGCAGGTTCAAATACCCAAGCTACAAGGTGAAAATTCTAGCGATTTGCACTTGAGCAAGGAACTTAACCCTCATTTTCTCCAGGGACGGCTGACCCTGGAGAATATGGCTGACCCGATAAAACAACACATTTCACTGTACCCATCAGGTGTATGTGACAAAACCATTTTTATTTTATTTTTATTAGCTACACTTTAGGAAATGGGTTCAAAATGTATACAGTACACTGCTTTTTATGCCACTGTCTTCTATTTGTGTGTCAAATAAGTACATTCACGTGAGCTATTTCTTGTTCATGGGGACAGTTTAAGACTCACTAAAACACCCATAAACCTCTAGAATTTAGCATTCAAAATATAATGCTGAGTCTTCTATACAACAGAAAAGCCCAGACATTTGTCCACACTCTCAACTCCTCTCAAATACATCATTTATTCACATGTATTCTCATATTTATTTGTATATTCTCATATTTCCTAGTAGGGGAAACCACATCTCTTTTCTCACATGCTATCACACAAACTCATTCTTCTTATTGTGAAGTGGAACATTAAGATATATGTTCATTTAAGATGCTACTGTTTCCCAGAATAGAGTCCCCCTTTCATTTTACACACTGCTACTATGGTAGTGTGGTTTTCCACTATCTGGTGAGATGTCTAGGTGTCATGTCCGTTTAGTGTGTACAACTTTTACACAATCCCTGTGCTTGGCTGGTTATGAGACCATCTTGAAAGTTATTAGAAGTCGTTAATGAAAGAACCTTAACAATGTGGTCAAACCCTGCTGAAAGTGAAAGGGCTCTTGCTTTAAGGAGTTAAATCGAACAGGTCACTTGGGTGGGTGGAAGGGGTGGGTTTCATTTAGGGTTTATTTTCTCATTTGTTTTTTGCTTTGTTTTTACTGAACATCATGTGAAAATGTGTTGGACGTGTACTGACGATGCAGTTGTTATTTGTCCAATGCTGTTTATTCTGCCTATTTGCTTGAACATACTGTACAATGAAAACAATTTATCTAAAAAGTCCTTAATGCGAGAATAGTCTTGCTTGTACCCACTTGTGGAAGTGTGTGTGTGTGTGTGAGTGCTTTAGTACACTAACTGCCCACTTTCCTCATGTCTATAGAAATGTGCAATGATAGAATTTGTTCAGGTGAATAATGTTGTTCATGTCCATCTTCGGTAGTTTCCTTGGCTTCAATGTAGATACGGTGGGGGACCTGAGTTTCCTGCTGAAAGCAGTGTCCTATAGGGAGAGGGTTCTACAGCGCAGCCTAGCAACCAGACTCTACAACAAGGTCAGTCCATCTCATCTAAAGGCATGGACTACAATAAGAGAAGTCGAACAACAGAAATGTTGAAAGCATGAATTTACTATTTTAGCACCAGTTTGTCAAACGTCTGTTTGATGTTGATACAGCTAGGTGTAAATTGATTCACAGTTGGTTTTGGAAATGTTTGATCAATACTTTATGAGCTCATAAATGAAGCCTTATATTGCATTGCTCTGTCCATTGTCTCCTGCAGGTAGAGAAGAAAAGAGAGGAGTTTTTTGATGCCTGGAACTCCTGTCTTCATCATGTGACCAGCCTGGCCTTAGCACACATACACAGAGGTGGGTAGACTACAGCCTACCCTGGTCCTGGAGAGTTACAGGTGGGTAGACTACAGCCTACCCTGGTCCTGGAGAGTTACAGGTGGGTAGACTACAGCCTACCCTGGTATTGGAGAGTTACAGGTGGGTAGATTTACAGCCTACCCTGTTCCTGGAGAGTTACAGGTGGGTAGACTACAGCCTACTCTGGTATTGGAGAGTTACAGGTGGGTAGACTACAGCCTACCCTGGTATTGGAGAGTTACAGGTGGGTAGACTACAGCCTACCCTGTTATTGGAGAGTTACAGGTGGGTAGACTACAGCCTACCCTGGTATTGGAGAGTTACAGGTGGGTAGACTACAGCCTACCCTGGTATTGGAGAGTTACAGGTGGATAGACTACAGCCTACCCTGGTCCTGGAGAGTTACAGGTGGGTAGACTACAGCCTACCCTGGTCCTGGAGAGTTACAGGTGGGTAGACTACAGCCTACCCTGGTATTGGAGAGTTACAGGTGGGTAGACTACAGCCTACCCTGGTATTGGAGAGTTACAGGTGGGTAGACTGGCCAGGTGGCCTAGCATTAGCATATGATTCATCTGTGCATCAAGACTAGTTGATTAGTTTAGATATTACTGCACTGTGGAAGCTAGAAACACAAGCATTTCGCTACACCGGCAATAACATCTGCTAAACATGTGTATGTGACAAATACGATTTGGTTGGATTATCTGAATCATGTGAATTTTTGTAACTCTCCTCGGCGTTAAATAGATGAACGAATATAGTGGTCATTACGTATGAAAAGTAAGATAGCAGAATCTGTTTTTGTGTACTAAAACTGTGTGCATAAGAATAGGGGTTTGTGTTTTGAACCAGTGGGACTATGTAAAGACACCACTGTCTCTTAAAGACATTTACATTACATTTACATTTAAGTCATTTAGCAGACGCTCTTATCCAGAGCGACTTAAAGACCATAACCTTTCCCTTCTCTCACTTTCATCCCACACACGCACACACACAGACACACACACACACACACACACACACACACACACACACACACACACACACACACACACACACACACACACACACACACACACACACACACACACACACACACACACACACACACACACACACACACACACACACATACTCACAGGCACACACACACACAAACTCATAGGAACACACACACATAAACTCACAGGCACGCACAAACTCACAGGCACACACACACACAAGCAAACACAAACTCCCAGGCACACACAAACTGACAGGCACACACGTCGGCACACACGTCGGCACACACGTCGCGCACACACGTCGGCACACACGGCACACACACACACACACACACACACACACACACACACACACACACACACACACACACACACACACACACACACACACACACACACACACACACACACACACACACACACACACACACACACACACACACACACACACACACACACACACTCACAGGCACACACACACACATACTCACAGGCACACACACACACAAACTCATAGGAACACACACACACAAACTCACAGGCACGCACAAACTCACAGGCACACACACACACAAGCAAACACAAACTCCCAGGCACACACAAACTGACAGGCACACACGTCGACACACACACACGCACGCACGCACGCACGCACGCACGCACGCACGCACGCACGCACACACACACACACACACACACACACACACACACACACACACACACACACACACACACACAAGCAGTCTTACAACCTTAACCAGCTGCAAGGTACTAAAGAGCACAAAGGTGTCTGATGTTTGAAAGCTAAGAGCGGTCTGGAGGCTGACTGATACATAGAGGCACCCTCAGAGTGAAATGGTTTTGTTGTCATATTCCATTCCTTAGCAATATAATGCCTTTGCCCTACAGCTTTGACAGGACTTGAAAAAAAGTTTCCCCAATTGCAGTGAAGTTGCATAGTAGTTGTCTCTTGGTGGTGCAGTAGCACATAACCCAGTGTGATGGCCTTGACGTAGGTTAGTGCTTATACCTAGTATCACTATGACTAGATGTCATGGTCCCCTAATACTGTTGTTGTAGTTGTAGGTCTCCCCACCACAATTGGCCAACCGACATATATTGATTCTGAACAGGGATTCAGTTCTATGCTATTTACACAAGATTCATATTCAGATACTTTTGTGGGTGCAAAATTTGTTTTCCTCAACACTTTCTTAAGTGTGTTTATTGTTCATCAATTGTTAAGATTTATTTAGTCGATCATCACATTCTTCTTCATTATCTACGGACTATAATTCATTATGAGCATATGGTATCCTGTTTTGTATTACAAAGCAACGAACAGTAAAAGAGAACCCAATATTTCATTATGTTTCCATGCAATGTTGTTCTGTGTGACTGTCACTGCATTGAGGCTGAACAATAGTGACCCACTGCCTAGCTGGGTAATATTTTTGCTTAGCCTCACTGATTTTTTGTTTGTTTCCATAGTAACTCTGGAGCAGTTTGCTCTGGCCGTTCAAGAGTGCCCAGTCGAAGAAGACCACACCTTGCTGAAGAAGGTATGTGTGAAACCAGTTTTCCACTCTTCTGTCTCTCACCGTTCAATAGGAAACCAGAAGCTCTGCTTTTGAGTCATCAGTTAGGTCCTATGGAAAGTTCTCAGAAACAACACTTTGAACATGTTTCATGAGTTCCTTACAAGGTAATAATGTGATAAGTCCTCATATGAACCTCCTGTATAACCTAGTCACACCTGTCCTATTCACATTTTGTGTTTTTACAAAGAATACAATTATAGAATGCAAAAGTCTTAATGTTCTTTTTCCCATAATTCTTACTTGTCCTCGTAAAAAACAGGTTGAGAAAACAGTACAATTCTCACTTAATACCCTATGCGGTAGAATTTTCATTTCTATACATTTTCTGCATTACTGTACCATCAGTGTTTTCCCTAGGAATTTTTCAGTAGTGGTGGCAAGTGTAGCGAATGGGAGTGCATTGCTACTAGCGTTAGTGCAAAGAAATGCTAGCTGTTTCCATATACTTCCAGTCATTGAGCCCACGACTATCCATTTAAAAGCGCGTCTCAGCAGAAATACAGTACAGTTGGCCTTGATGATAGCTTTGCTCACTATTGGCATTCTCTCAACCAGCTTCACCTGGAATGCTTTTCCAACAGTCTTGAAGGAGTTCCCACATATGCTAAGCACTTCTTGGCTGCTTTTCCACTCTGCGGTCCAACTCATCCCAAACCATCTCAATTGGGTTGAGGTCGGGTGATTGTGGAAGCCAGGTCATCTGAAGTAGCACTCCATCACGCTCTTTCTTGGATCATTGTCCTATTGAAAAACAAATGATAGTCCCACTAAGCGCAAACCAAATGTGAAATGCGATGGTGTATCGCTGAAGAATGCTGTGGTAACCATGCTAGTTAAGTGTACCTTGAATTCTAAATAAATCACTGACAGTGTCACCAGCAAAGCATCCCCCACCATCACACCACCTCCTCCATACTTCACAGTGGGAACTACAATCTGGACCCTCTATTTCTGAAACTATCCGCCGCCATTGTCGCAACCCCTATTACCAGCCTGTTCAACCTCTATTTCATATCGTCTGAGATCCCCAAGGATTGGAAAGCTGCCGCAGTCATTCCCCTCTTCAAAGGGGGAGACACCCTGGACCCAAACTGTTACAGACCTATATCCATCCTGCCCTGCCTATCTAAGGTCTTCGAAAGCCAAGTCAACAAACAGGTCACTGACCATCTCGAATCCCACCGTACCTTCTCCGCTGTGCAATCTGGTTTCCGAGACAGTCACGGGTGCACCTCAGCCACACTCAAGGTACTAAACGATATCATAACCGCCATCGATAAAAGACAGTACTGTGCAGCCGTCTTCATCGACCTTGCCAAGTCTTTCGACTCTGTCAATCACCATATTGTTATCGGCAGACTCAGTAGCCTCGGTTTTTCGGATGACTGCCTTGCCTGGTTCACCAATTACTTTGCAGACAGAGTTCAGTGTGTCAAATCGGAGGGCATGCTGTCCGGTCCTCTGGCAGTCTCTATGGGGGTGCCACAGGGTTCAATTCTTGGGCCGACTCTTTTCTCTGTATATATCAATGATGTTGCTCTTGCTGCGGGCGATTCCCTGATCCACCTCTACGCAGATGACACCATTCCATACACTTTCGGCCCGTCATTGGACACTGTGCTATCTAACCTCCAAACGAGCTTCAATGCCATACAACACTCCTTCCGTGGCCTCCAACTGCTCTTAAATGCTAGTAAAACCAAATGCATGCTTTTCAACCGATCGCTGCCTGCACCCGCATGCCCGACTAGCATCACCACCCTGGATGGTTCCGACCTTGAATATATGGACATCTATAAGTACCTAGGTGCCAGGCTAGACTGCAAACTCTCCTTCCTGACTCATATCAAACATCTCCAATCGAAAATCAAATCAAGAGTCGGCTTTCTATTTACTGGGGTAAGCTTGGCAGCGTGAGTGAAGGAGGCAACAAAGCCTCCTTCACTCACGCTGCCAAGCTTACCCCAGTAAAACTGACTATCCTACCGATCCTCTACTTCGGCGATGTCATCTACAAAATTGCTTCCAACACTCTACTCAGCAAACTGGATGCAGTTTATCACAGTGCCATCCGTTTTGTCACTAAAGCACCTTATACCACCCACCACTGCGATTTTTATGCTCTAGTTGGCTGGCCCTCGCTACATATTCGTCGCCAGACCCACTGGCTCCAGGTCATCTACAAGGCCATGCTGGGTAAAGCTCCGCCTTATCTCAGTTCACTGGTCACGATGGCAACACCCATCCGTAGCACGCGCTCCAGCAGGTGTATCTCACTGATCATCCCTAAAGCCAACACCTCATTCTGCCGCCTTTCGTTCCAGTACTCTGCTGCCTGTGACTGGAACGAATTGCAAAAATCGCTGAAGTTGGAGACATTTATCTCCCTCACCAACTTCAAACATCAGCTATCTGAGCAGCTAACCGATCGCTGCAGCTGTACATAGTCTATTGGTAAATAGCCCACCCATTTTCACCTACCTCATCCCCACAGTTTTTATTTATTTACTTTTCTGCTCTTTTGCACACAAATATCTCTACCTGTACATGATCATCTGATCATTTATCACTCAAGTGTTAATCTGCAAAATTGTAATTATTCGCCTACCTCCTCATGCCCTTTGCACACATTGTATATAGACTCACCTTTTTTCTACTGTGTTATTGACTTGTTAATTGTTTACTCCATGTGTAACTCTGTGTTGTCTGTTCACACTGCTATGCTTTATCTTGGCCAGGTCGCAGTTGCAAATGAGAACTTGTTCTCAACTAGCCTATCTGGTTAAATAAAAAAAATAAAAAAATAAACACATGCAGAGATCATCAGTTCACCTACTCTGCGCATCACAAAGACACGGCAGTGGAAACCAAAAATCTCAAATTTGGACTCATCAGACCAAAGGACATATTTCCACCGGTCTAATGTCCATTGCTCGTATTTCTTGCCCCAAGCAAGTCTCTTCTTCTAATTGGTGTCCTTTAGTAGTGGTTTCTTTGCAGAAATTCGACCATGAAGGCCTGGTTCACGCACTCTCCTCTGAACAGTTGATGCTGAGATGTCTGTTACTTGATCTCTGTAAAGCATTTATTTGGGATGCAATTTCTGAGGCTGGTAACTCTAATGAACATATCTTCTGCAGCAGAGGTACAGTTGAAGTCGGAAGTTTACATACACTTAGGCTAAAACTAGTTTTTCAACCACTCCACAAATTTCTTGTTAACAAACTATAGTTTTGGCAAGTCGATTAGGACCTCTACTTTGTGCATGACACAAGTCATTTTTTCAACAATCGTTTACATTTCAATTATATCACAATTCCAGTGGGTCAGAAGTTTACGTACACTAAGTTGACTGTGCCTTTAAACAGCTTGGAAAATTCCAGAATCAAATCAAAGTTTTTTTGTCACGTGCGCCGAATGCAACAGTGAAATGCTTACTTAAAGGCTCTAACCAATAGTGCAAAAAAGGTATTACGCGAGAAGAAGATGTCATGGCTTTAGAAGCTTCTGATAGGCTAATTGACATAATATGAGTCAATTGGAAGTGTACCTGTGGATGTATTTAAAGTCCTACCTTCAAACGCAGTGCCTCTTTGCTTGACATCATGGGAAAATCAAAATAATCAGCTAAGACCTCAGAAAAAAAATTGTAGACCTCCACAAGTCTGGTTCATCATTGGGAGCAATTTCTAAATACCTGAAGATACCACATTCATCTGTACACAAGTATGGGACCACGCAGCCGTCATACTGCTCAGGAAGGAGACGTGTTCTGTCTCCTAGAGATGAACATACTGTGGTGCGAAAAGAGCACATCAATCCCAGAACGACAGCAAAGGACCTTGTGAAGATGCTGGAGGAAACAGGTACAAATGTATCTATATCCACAGTAAAATGAGTCCTATATTTACATAACCTGAAAGGCCGCTCAGCAAGGAAGAAGCTACTGCTCCAAAGCCCCCATAAAAAAGCCAGACTACAGTTTGCAACTGCACATGGGGACAAAGATCGTACTTTTTGGAGAAATGTCCTCTGGTCTGATGAAACAAAAATAGAACTGTTTGGTCATAATGACCATCGTTATGTTTGGAGGAAAAAGGGGGAGGGGAGGCTTGCAAGCCGAAGAACACCATCCCAACCGTGAAGCACGGGGGTGGCAGCATCATGTTGTGAGGGTGCTTTGCTGCATGAAGGACTGGTATACTTCACAAAATAGATGGCATCATGAGGGTGGAAAATTATGTGGATATATTGAAGCAACATCTCAAGACATCAGTCAGGGAGTTAAAGCTTGGTCGCAAATGGGTCTTCCAAATGGACAATGACCCCAAGCATACTTCCAAAGTTGTGGCAAAATGGCTTAAGGACAACAAAGTCAAGGTATATAGAAAATGTGTGGGCAGAACAGAAAAAGTGTGTGTGAGCAAGGAGGCCTACAAACCTGACTCAGATACACCAGCTCTGTCAGGAGGAATAGGCCAAAATTCACCAAATTTATTGTGGGAAGCTTGTGGAAGGCTACCCGAAACGTTCGATCCAAGTTAAACAATTTAAAGGCAACGCTACCAAATACTAATTGAGTGTATGTAAACTTCTGACTCACTGGGAATGTGATGAAAGAAATAAAATCTTAAATAAATCAGTCTCTACTATAATTCTGACATTTCACATTCTTAAAATGAAGTGGTGATCCTAACTGACCTAAAACAGGGAATTTTTACTCGGATTAAATGTCAGGAATTGTTAAAAACTGAGTTTTTAAATGTATTTGGCTAAGGTGTATGTAAACCTCCCCGACTTCAACTGTAACTCTGGGTCTTACTTTCCTGTGGCGGTCCTCATGAGAGCCAGTTTCATCATAGCGCTTGATGGTTTTTATGACTACACTTGAAGACACCATCAAAGTTCTTGACATTTTCTGGATTGACTGACCTTCATGTCTTAAAGTAATGATGGACTGTCATTTCTCTTTGCTTATTTGAGCTGTTCTTGCCATAATATGGACTTGGTCTTTTACCAAATAGGGCTATCTTCTATATACCCCCCTACCTTGTCACAACACAACTTATTGGCTCAAATGCATTAGGAAGGAAAGAAATTCCACAAATGAACTTAACAAGGCACACCTGTTAATTGAAATGATTTCCCGTTTACTTTCTCATGAAGCTGGTTGAGAGAATGCCAAGAGTGTGCAAAGCTGTCATCAGGGCAAAGGGTGGCTACTTTGAAGAATCTCAAATATAAAATAGTTTTAGATTTGTTTAACACATTTTTGATTACGACATGATTCCATATGTGTTATTTCATAGTTTTGATGTCTTCACTATTATTCTACAAGGTAGAAAATAGTAAAAATAAAGAAAAACCCTTATGAGTTGTTGGGTCCAAACTTTGGACTGGTACTGTATATATAAAACATTACCTCATTTTTTTGCAGTGGTGGAAACAATTTAGTGGGCTATCGCTGCTAAATTTAATATAAGGGAAGCACTGACCATCATGGAGTGTGAATAAGCTGTCCCTCTGCCACGTGTGTGGGTTCAGTTGCGATTCCCTTTCAGTGCCTTCAGAAATTAATCCTACCCCTTGACTTATTCCACATTTTGTTGTGTTACAGCCTGAATTTAAAATAGATTTCATTTAATTTTTTGTCTCACGTTACAGACAATTGTGTAAACATTATTATTGCAGACGGAGTGAGTTCATGCAACTTATTATGTGACTTGTTAAGCACATTTTTACTCCTGAACTTATTTAGGCTTGTGATAACAAAGGGATTGAATACTTATTGACTTCATTTGTAAATATTTCTAAAAACATAATTCCACTTTAACATTATGGGGTATTGTGTGTAGGCTAGTGACACAAAAATGTAAATGTCATCCATTTTAAATTCAGGCTGTAACACAACAAAATGTGGAAAAAGTCAAGGGGTGTGAATACTTTTTGAAGGTACTGTATATTTGCATCAAGCATAGTGTCAGCTGCTCCTAGTATACAACCTACACAGCTATCTACCCATCCTGTATGTGGTTGATTACTTTGCTGCTTTGCCTTAGCCGGGCTGCCTTGAGTCCTGCATAGGCAGATACGCCCCTTTCTGTGGGCACTATCAAGGTCTCTCCCCTGTACCTCTGTATCTCTGACTGTATGTTATGGGCTGCATTAAGGTCATACTTCATTTTAGGATGGAAAACACCCTCTACTGCTCTTAAAATATCATACGTTTTCAAGATGGTAAGTTTTTGTTTTTGTGTGATGCTTCTGGTTGCATGTGAACTACTCAAATAAACACACGTTTGGTTTCAGTGTTAGAACATTGTGTAGAACTGGCAGACAGTCAGTCAGGTGACAGTGTGTGGATGCAAAATAGTAGCCTTATGTAAATGTCACATACTTGGAGTCAGAAGGGAGGCATCCTATGATTTCCTCTCGTTGGACAGACAGGTTGGGCATGGTGTATGACGTCTGTATACTCCTGATGCTCATGGTGCTTTCAAGACAACTTGGAACCTCAGAGTTGAAATATGCAAAGATGTTTTTCTCTCCATATAGCTTCCTATTGGTTGAATCTGATAATTTCGAGGGAAACTCTGAGCTCATCTTTCTACAATGAGTTTCCAAGTCGGACATTTCTGAGTTTCCAAGTTCCGAGTTGTCTTGAACGCGGCATTAGCTATTGAAGCAGAAGCTGACTGATGTCATACCTGCGGTCTGTTCAATGAGCCTAGCATTGGAAATGTTCACATTCCAACACTGCTTAAGGGCAATTACATAGACTCAGATTTTTCATTATAAAATCTATACCAAACAAAAACCATTGATTTCAAAGTTTAACAAACCATAGAACTCTATGCACAATGACTACTTTTAACAATTTCCACTGAAATCTTTACAAACTTTTCATCTGCACAGTTTTTCCAGTAAATGTTTTAATTTGATTTACTGTGTAAATTATTGACTGCAGAGTTTTATGGCCTGTTAAACTGAAGTGAAATTCTGTTTCCATGGAATTGCCCTTAAGCATCTCAGCATTGACAACAAGACTACTTGGAAAACACCAGTAAACCAAAAAGCAAAATAGTTTTCTACAGTGATATTCATACACCATGCAGTAAGCAAAAACATTAAAGCACATACATAAACCAGAGCTGTGGTGATGGTGTGGTGATGACTCTGTTAACATAATAGGGATAAAACCTGAGCAGTGTTCGAACTGTGTGAGTAGACTAAAAAGTGCCTCCATTGACTCATTCCACATTACGTGGAATTAAATCGTTATGCTTCTAACAGGCCTAACAGTTTACTGCTTTCAAACGCCAACGGTCGCATCTGCTCGACCGATCGTGTGATTACCACAATAACATGGTTTGTGCTGTTCATATCACTCAACCCTTTTATTTTGGGTCAGACAGATATGGCCGTAATGTTGGGATACAATTGGCATGTCATTGAGGGTCCTTTTACACATTAGAGCATGACTGGGACTGAGGCTAATATTGTACACCAATATGATGTAGCAAGGCTGTGTCCAGAAAGCCTGACTATAATCTGACCTCATAGAAACTTGGAGGTCATAATGTAGGTCCCATAGTAAGTACATACCCTATGTTAAACTACATGGTTAGCGCCTTACATAATACATACATTGAGTGCACAGCCATGCAATCTCCATAGACAAACATTGGCAATAGAATGGCCTTACTGAAGAGCTCAGGGACTTTCAAAGTGACACCGTCATAGGATGCCACCTTTCCAACAAGTCAGTTTGTCCAATTTCTGCTAGAGCTGCCCTGATCAACTATATGTGCTGTTCTTGTGAAGTGGAATCGCCTAGGAGCAACAACGGCTCAGCCGCGAATTGATAGGCCACACAAAACCACAGAACTGGACCGCCGACTGCTGAAGCGCATAGCGTGTAAAAATCATCTATCTATGGTTGCAACACTCACTACTGAGTTCCAAACTGCCTCTGGAAGCAACATGAGCACAATAACTGTTTGTCAGGAGCTTCATGGAATGGGTTTCCATGGCAGAGCAACCGTACATCAGCCTAACGTCACCATGCACAATGCCAAGTGTCGGCTAGAGTGGTATAAACTTGCTGCCATTGGATTCTGGAGCAGTGAAAACGCGTTCTCTGGAGTGATTAATCACGCTTCACCATCTGGCAGTTTGACAGACGAATCTGGGTTTGGCGGATGCCAGGAGAACATTACCTGCCGGAATGCTAGTGCCAACTGTAAAGTTTGTTGGATGAGGAATAATGGTTTGGGGCTGTTTTTCATGGTTTGGGCAAGGCCCTTTAGTTCCAGTGAAGAGACATCTCAATGGTACAGCATACAATGACAATCTAGACAATTATTTGCTTTCAAGTTTGTGGCAACAGTTTGGGGAAGGCCCTTTCTTGTTTCAGCATGACAATTCCACTGTGTATAAAGCGAGGTCCATACAGAGGTCCATGGATTGTCGAGATCGGTGTGTAAGAACTTCACTGGCCTGCACAGAGCCCTGACCTCAACCCCATCAAACACCTTTGGGATGAATTGGAACGCCATCTGCGAGCCAGGCCTAATTGCCCAACATCAGTGCCCGACCTCACTAATGCTTTTGTGGCTGAATGGAAGCAAGTCACCACAGCAATGTTCCAGTCAGTGCTGTGTTGTGGTTTTAGTCAGTTTCAGATTGCTCCAAGCAATGTTGCTTACAAGGTCAGACATCCAATCTGATGTCAAATAATCTCTGATGGCCCCACGATGCTCTAATACTTACCATATAGACCTGCCTTTAAAGAGCATTTTAGGAGGACTGTTATCGATAAGAAACTTAATGACCTTGTGATAAGTTTCTGTCCAGCCCTTTTTGCCAGGTTACCAGTTTTGCATAATAGGAAGAGAGTGGGAACAGAGAGAGAGAGGCCCGACGCTTCCGTGTGCTATTCACACAGCAATGTCAACACAATGTCATAATGGGCCAGACCTCATATTTGACAAGAGCTGCCACAAACACCCCTCGTCCTCATTTACCACAATAAATCACACACACCGGGAAATTAGCATTCAGTCCACTCAAGAAAGAGAAAGTTGCCAATAATTAAACATTACTGGTTACGAACCATATTTTATGGACCGTGTAGTTCCTTGTGGAGTGACGTAACATAAATCGTAGTAGCAACGCAGATTTTTCGTCACTGATCATTTGGACAAATTACGATATCTTTGTTGATGTTAAAGGTTTCTGGTTCACAATGTTTTACTGTCACTTTTGTCACATGAGAAAATAAAAAAATGGCAGAGTTATCTATTGGAATCTCGAAATGACTACACAAGTTTTTGGCTAGCCTATTCATTATGGAGATGGTAGGCATCTATTTTGAAACCATTGCTTCGTGTATTGAACAAAATGGAATCATATGATGTAGCATCATTTGGAATCTGTGTCTGACTTTTTGTTTTTAGAAATAAAAATGTTTTCTTTTAACATTTTAAGCAGAAGCATGTAAGCGGCCGTAGGGAGCACCCAATGTCTGACCAATTGTCTGACCTAGCGCCTGGAGACAAAAGTCAGACCCAGATTCCAAATGATGCTACATCATATGATTCTGTTACTTTGTTCCACACGCATGGTTACAAAATTGGTATGAATTGCAACCACTCTAAACATATGTCATATCAATAGTATTTATTTAATTTGATAGATTGAGTTTGATGTCTACTGATTACCTCATCTTCACCCAGTAATGTTTTATACCAGCTCTTACACTGGTTAGATTTACCTGTATATGTACTGAACTAACACTGTTTATCTGAGGATGTGCAATGTTACACACATTTCTTGGTGAAGATTAGACTTCAATAACTCCCATGAATAATCCATTATAAATAGTTATAAATACGTTTCAATGCTTTAAAAAAGTGTGTTTTTATATACTGGAATGCTAATTTAATATGTACTCTACTTACCAATAGTTTATTCATTACATTGTGAAGTGAAGCCAGTGATTTGAACCCAACATCTGAATACAAGGACATGTGATATTTTTAAAATCTGAGTTGTGTTTAATGTGATGACACAGAGTTGGAAATCACCTTTTTTTTTGAGGACTCAGTATATGTTACAATGGGAATAAGAAGGACGTTCAGTGGTGATTCTTAATTGAAGTTTTGGTCAACAGAAACTGTGAGTGAACAACACATCAGCTGTTTATCAGAGTATTTATCTAGTGGACACCTACAACACATCAGCTGTTTATCAGAGTATTTATCTAGTGGACACCTACAACACATCAGCTGTTTATCAGAGTATTTATCTAGTGGACACCTACAACACATCAGCTGTTTATCAGAGTATTTATCTAGTGGACACCTACAACACATCAGCTGTTTATCAGAGTATTTATCTAGTGGACACCTACAACACATCAGCTGTTTATCAGAGTATTTATCTAGTGGACACCTACAACACATCAGCTGTTTATCAGAGTATTTATCTAGTGGACACCTACAACACATCAGCTGTTTATCAGAGTATTTATCTAGTGGACACCTACAACACATCAGCTGTTTATCAGAGTATTTATCTAGTGGACACCTACAACACATCAGCTGTTTATCAGAGTATTTATCTAGTGGACACCTACAACACATCAGCTGTTTATCAGAGTATTTATCTAGTGGACACCTACAACACATCAGCTGTTTATCAGAGTATTTATCTAGTGGACACCTACAACACATCAGCTGTTTATCAGAGTATTTATCTAGTGGACACCTACAACACATCAGCTGTTTATCAGAGTATTTATCTAGTGGACACCTACAACACATCAGCTGTTTATCAGAGTATTTATCTAGTGGACACCTACAACACATCAGCTGTTTATCAGAGTATTTATCTAGTGGACACCTACAACACATCAGCTGTTTATCAGAGTATTTATCTAGTGGACACCTACAACACATCAGCTGTTTATCAGAGTATTTATCTAGTGGACACCTTCTTGATGTCTATCCAACGAAGCCTTATAGTTGTTTCCACAATGTTGTTGATGCTCCCCTAAAATGTTGTTGCTAGGATGCTTTCCCCCATATTACTTAGCTTGTACAATTACACATTGAATCAACTCTCGTCAATATTTATTTTCAAAGGAATTACTCTAGGCTGTAGGGCAGTTCAAACTCTCCCTGATACAGCCTCTGTCTGTTGTTTAAGCACAGAGAGCCTCAAGTGTCCCTGAAGCTTCTCTCCATGTGACTCGTTGTGCATCAATGCAACACTACATCTTATGCAACAAACAAATCAATCAATACAGCTTGTTGGACAGTACAGAACCAGCAACAGTGATACAGCTGTTCTCAAACAAAAGAGCTTTTACTGGGGTCCTTGAGTTTCATCCTGCTAAATGGGTATTACTGTTCCCCACCAAAACCATAGAGGAAAAAAAACATTGCTCATTGCAGATACTGTGACTGCTTGTCCATTGTGCAGACCATTAAACTACAACAATGCACAGTTAGGTTTTCACAATGCACCTGTCACAGTTCACCAGTTACAGGGCCTTCGGTCAGTATTCAGACCCCTTAACCTTTTCCACATTTTGTTACATTACAGCCTTATTCAAAAATTGATTAAATAAAAAGAAATCCTCGACACACAATACCGCATAATGGCAAAGCAAAAGCAGTTTAAAACATTTTTTCTAATTTAGTCCAAATAAAAAACAGAAATATCTTATTTACATAAGTATTCAGATCCTTGACCTCAGGTGCATCCTCGTCATTGATTATCCTTGTGATGTTTCTTCAACTTGATTGGAGTCCACCTGAGGTACATTCAATTGGT